>NC_141668.1:36936831-37006831 GCF_028749965.1 Puma concolor
TCAAATTACAAGGTTCATTGTGTAAGATGAAAGGAAATCAGTTGCTCATAATCAGAACTGTTCTTAACAGTGAAATTTGAGTTGTATTTTTTCCCCACGGGATCTTAGGTAGCAAACACTGGAGAAGGTACTGAATAACAGTCCCTACGACATTCCTATATTAAGTAAAATAGCAAATTAAACAGTTTCTTTTTAAATTATAATGTCCCTAAAAACTGATAATGTCCCTAGATACAGGCTGCTGGTATTAAGCCATTTTATATGGAGCCAATATGATGGCAGTATAGCTATGAGGCTATCAGCACGTTTGCTTCATCAGGTTAGATTTTAGAGGATTTAAAGGGTTGGATGGAGTGTGCATCATGCATACAATCCTCCATAATTACACTCAAACAAACTTTTGATAGACACTGAACCACAGTGTACTGGAACTTAGGACTCTTCATGAGTATTAGTAGTACATTTCTTTTAGGCCAGTGGTTCTCACACTTGAGGCTGCATCAGAATTATCTGTAGGGTAATTGCTGAGCTTTACCTCCAGAGTTTCTGATTCAGTAGGTCTGAGGAGGGGCATGAGAATTTGCACATTCTATAAATTCCCAGGTCATGCTGTGGCAGCTGGTCTAGAATCACACTTTGAGAATTGTTCTTCTGGGTCATCAGATAAGGAAAGATCTAAGGAGGTTAACAAACAACCTCAGTGTAAGAGACAATATCTTCCTGAGGAAAGAGAGATGCCCAACAAGGACTGAAAATGAAACAAAGCCACCAATCCAAGAAAACATCATCCTGATACATGCTCCAAGCTAAATTACTTGCAAAGCACACCTATAAAATTAAATGAGATGATGCTGAAAAACTTATACTTTCTAATTGAAAATGTGTAGTATTTACTAAAATGGGTCCTTTGGTAGAAGAATAATTTTTTTCTGACATTAATTAGATAGCTATCTATCAAGATCCCTTCTGGATTATTAATACCATGCCATGCCATATAAATAGGCTGTCTGGGGGCACCTGGGTGGCTCAGTCGGTTAAGTGTCCGACTTCGGTTCAGGTCATGATCTCGCAGTTTGTGAGTTTGAGCCCCGCTTCAGGCTCTGTGCTGACAGCTCAGAGCCTGGAGCCTGCTTCGGATTCTGTGTCTCCATCTCTCTCTGCATCTCCCCTACTCATGCTCTGTCTCTCTCTGTCTCAAAAATAAGTAAAATATTAAAAAAATTTTTTAATAGGCTGTCTGCTCCCAGTTACTGAGTGTTGCTTCCAGTGACACTCTTTCATCTGACCTTATATGGTCCTTTAGAGTTAATAATTTTCCACTGCTATTTTCCACTGTTTGTACTGCACTTAACCATACTATATTGTAATTATTTTTTCCATATATATTTTTTCTTTTTTTTTTTTAAATTTTTTTTAACGTTTATTCATTTTTGAGACAGAGAGAGACAGAGCATGAACGGGGGAGGGGCAGAGAGAGAGGGAGACACAGAATCAGAAGCAGGCTCCAGGCTCCGAGCCATCAGCCCAGAGCCCGACGCGGGGCTCGAACTCACGGACTGCGAGATCGTGACCTGAGCTGAAGTCGGACGCTTAACCAACTGAGCCACCCAGGTGCCCCGTATATATATTTAACTTATTATACTTTTACCTTCGTGAGCAAGGATTACACACTCTTTTGTAACTCCAGTTCTAGAACGTGTAGTCAATAAATATTTATTGAAGTGATCTAAACAAGAGGTGCAAATGTTTTTAAATTGATTAAGTCCAAACCACCGTGGGGTTCATCTAAGAATAGAAACCAAGCATGATAAATGATACCTCTGCACTTCTTGATGACTCTTTTACAATTTATAAATATAAGTTATATTTGCAGGCCTTTTCCCTATTAGTAAAAGGAAAGTGAAGCCAAATTTAAGAACGAAAACCTCTATAATAATTAAACAATGAATTCTGTGAGGCAGTGATTAATATTTATAGTCAATAATTCTATAAAGTAAAACATTTCAACAGGACTTGCATTGATAGTAGCAGATGTTATACAGAATATAGCACTGGATTTGAAGACAGGCAGACCAAGGTCAAGTCAATCTGTAGTCACCCAATCTCCTTGGGCCTTTATTGTACAGTGTTGAACTTTTAAAATCTCAATTTCATTATCTATAAGTGGAAATAATAATATTGTCCTCATCTTATTTCAAAGGATCTTTCTGAAAATAATGTGAGATGATGAACATAAATGTCATGTGAACACTATATAATTGTTCTATTATTTTTGAGAATAACACAATTTACAGCATGTGATCTTGAGTAAAATGTAAAATCATTCTTCTTTGTCACCACTAGGAAACAATCTAACTGCAACTTAAAAAAAACCACTATAGTATATTTTCTTAAATATAAGTAATCATCCTTAAAAGTTTTTTAAAAAATAACTTTTTCTAGTCTTACAATAAAAGGCAAACACAATAGGAAAAATGAAAGTTCTTATTGAGCTCAAAAATAATTTAGCAACAATTAAATCCTGCTACTATGCTACCAGCAATATTCTGCTACTATGAGGAGGTAACTACTCTAATTTACATCATTATCAACAGATTATTTCTTTTGTGCATTTTGAAATTTACATCCTTGAACTCAGTCTGGGTAAACTAGTTACATTCTTTGCTCCACCAGATTCTACTGGATTGTAAATTTCTTGAAGTCAATATTATTACACGATTTTTTTACAACCTTTTATTGACCACAGTACTTTCACATGTAAACTTGAGTGTAATTAGAAAATCAAATAAATATTTAATAAGGCCACCAAACCAGACTGCATTCTGGCCATTAAAAGAGTTTGAAACATAGTTTGAATTCTTCAGGAAATTTAAATTTTAGGTTCATACTAGTAATTTAAATCTTATATATCTATACATATAAATAAAATACATCTGTATTTTAATATTTTTCTTTTAATGCTTATTTATTTTTGAGAGAGAGAGAGAGACAGACAGACAGCAGACAGACAGAGCACGAGTGGGATAGGGGCAGAGAGAGAGGAAGACACAGAATCCGAAACAGGCCCCAACACGGGGCTCGAACTCATGAACCATGAGATCGTGACCTGATTAGAAGTCAAACGATTAACCAACTGAGCCACCCAGATGCCTCACATAACAGTCTAAGAAGCAGGGGTGGGGGGGCGGATTTAAGATGACTTAATAATATTTCTTCTAGTTTTATTAACTTCAGGTCCTTCAATGAACACTCTATGCATTTTCTAAACTTGTAAGTAGGCACCAGTTCAATGATAAATTGTACACTTCCTTGCATGTTAAAACTCAATTCTAAGCTTTTAAATTAACTAGTAATTTCTGACTATTTATAAAACTCAGTTTGTAAGAGCAAGGTTTCTAAAACATTAACTATTTGTTCTCTATACCTTTTTGCTATTATTACCCTTTGTTAATGAGATGGAAATGACAGTACATTCGATGTATACATAATGCACTGTACTGACACATTATTGTTCTACTTTGGGAAACTCATCCTAAAAATTCTAATTTAATTACATTTTAATTTTTTGTGTGTATTTTTAAAAATTGGAAAACATCAATTTGAGGCACATACAAATGATATTCTCCCCCACAGCAGAATAAAGCTTAGTATGATGTTAATAACAGATGCTGCCACATTTATATTTTTTGTGATAAAAATAAAAAAAGCTAATATTTTCCCTGTGTGACTATAAAATACTTTAATATAATTATTTTACTTTTTTTAAATAATGGCTATTGATAAGGGGGAACAGTCACACCATGGGGGGATGACTATAAGTATACAGTTTTTAAAAGTAAATTAATAAATTCTTATTTATTTTGGAAAATTATTTCACCACTTTTAGTATCTAATCCTATTGACATAATTTTAAGCTAAAGCGACCTGCCAGAATAGTACATGAGATTTGGTCTACACAAAGAGAATTTCTAAACCAGCTCCATGATGTTTAACTAGCTGAAAAAAAAAAAAAATGTTTTGGCTAAAATTCTATTCATCTAACAAAACAAAAGACCATTTACAATCTCATAAATACAGAACTTCTCTTCAGGTTAAGTAAAAACAATCACTACATAGAAAATAAAAATGTATCAAAATTACTGGAATTCTGTGTTACTAAGAAGAAAATATTGTTGGCCAGGAAACATGCAATCATAGCAGTTACATATCACCTGGAATTCTATTGAAACTATTAACTATTAGTGGGAACATATTTTAATGAAAATAATGTATTTTGTACTTTTCATAGGACCCTGAAATGAAGGGTATCTCGGAACAGCCTGGGATCCCAGGGCTGCAAGGGGGATATGTGAGCCCCTGACCCACATACTGACCTGGAGACCACCAATATATTCTAGTGCACGTCAAGTTTTAACTTTGATCAAGTATTCATAAAAGCCTCAGGCTTGTTAGAGTTTATAATTCATGTATGTGGTGATGGGTAAAGTAAAAAATGAAAACTTGTAAGCCCTCTCTGTAGTAGATATGATGAGATAGCTGCATTCGATTGTGCCTGTAATGGTACCTTCACAAAGAACTACAGGAGATAGTAAAAATTACTGCACCGGCATAAAACCAAGCCATCTGTCATTATTAGAATGACAGAGTGAATGTTTCAAAACCATAAACAATGAAAACTAAAGAATAAACAAATTGAGAGGGCCTTGGTTTTATGGCACAGGTAAAAGACAAGCTAAACATTATTTCAGACATTATTGTTTCAGAGAAATGTGGAAACACGCTGTCAAATTTTTACCAGTAGTTTGTTGCATATACATTTCAGTGGCACGATCTTTGTTAACAGGGAATATTTGATGAGTTTCAATTTTTAAAAATATTCCAGAATTTGCAATACTATTAATTTTATATTAGCAATGCTAAGGAGAAAAACTATCTTCTACTGTGTTTTGCAACTTCTGGTATTTTGTAAAATATGGATTTTCATTATCATTTTCCTTCCAGTAATTACGAGTAGTCTGAGAAAATCTTAGCCAAAATAACTTTAGTTTTCAATATATGTTCCATAGTTTTCTTAGATGCTGGTAAAGGATAAAAAAAGAAGTACTGGGGTGCCTGGGTGGCTCAGTCAGTTAAGCAACCCAACTCTTGATCTCAGCTCAGGTCCTGATCTCAAGGTTTGTGAGTTCGAGCCCCGCATCCAGCTCTGCGTTGACAGCACGGAGCCTACTTGGATTCTCTGTCTCCCTCTCTCTCTTCCCCTCCCCTGCTCTCTCTCTCTCAAAATAAATAAATATTTAATATTTAATATTTATGATACTGCAATAGTATCATAGTCTTACTTGAAGCATCTAAAAATGTGGTAGTACTGAATTCCAATTTAGGGGTGATTTAAGGCAATTTCTTTTCAAATTATGTTATGAACATTCTACACAATTCCTTGATATTTTTTTTTTTTTATGGAATGTTGCTTTATATTCTTTTTGGCAAAATGCCACTTAAATCTGACTTAATTACTGTAACCTCAAAATGATTTTTAAAAGTGCATATATGTTGGGGCGCCTGGGTGGCGCAGTCGGTTGAGCGTCCGACTTCAACCAGGTCAAGATCTCACGGTCCGTGAGTTCGAGCCCCGCGTCGGGCTCTGGGCTGATGGCTCGGAGCCTGGAGCCTGTTTCCGATTCTGTGTCTCCCTCTCTCTCTGCCCCTCCCCCGTTCATGCTCTGTCTCTCTCTGTCCCAAAAATAAATAAACGTTGAAAAAAAAAATTTAATAAAAAAAAATAAAAGTGCATATATGTTAACATTTAAAAAATTTAATAATCAAAATTTGCCCACAATTCTCTAAAAATGATTCTCTGATATTTTAAAAGCATGTTAATCCAAAAATCCCAGTTCTGCCACCATGGAAGGCACTGGTAATATCTGGAGAATTGTAGAATAAGTCTCTGTGAATCAAAGACAAAAAAATCTCTGATTCTACTTAATAATTTCTTCTCAAAATACCATCCTGTCAACAAAGTCGACTCTTGAAACCTCCATTACCCAACACCAAGAAAGATCAAAAAGGCCTACAATCTCTCCATGATGTGGAAAGCAAAACGTGGGGAGGCACAAATCTATGTTTAAAGGTCACATTCTGTTTGTGTACAACTTCTCCGTTTTTGGTAAATCCAGTTTTCTTCTGTAACTCCCTACCTGATGAATTCCCCAGTTGGAACCCAAGCTTTATTATCTATGTCTGCTTCTGGGCTTGAGGTACTTGAAAAGGGCAACAATGTATGTATACCTTTCTGCTTCCCACCATGCTCACCACTGATCTAATTTACTGCCCTCTGACTCTACACAGAGAGGGAGAGTAGGAAGCCAGACACACAGAAGAGTGGGAAAGACTGGATAAGGAAAGGGATAGGGACAGTGAAACTATGGAATTAATAAATGAAAGTAAACAAATAGGACAAATTTCACACTCTCTGCAGCTAACTCATATGCTCATGTAGTTAGATATGAACATACTATTTCTGGAAAACAACTTCTATAAATTGGTGCAAATGTGATCATTCCTCAATTATTTGGGAAAAAAATAGGTTGGGAAGTAATTCCTTTTGCCATCAAATATTTAATCTTCATTGAAAGAAGATACTCTTTAAAAATGTGGTGTTACAATAGCTGTGTATGGCAGAGATATCTTTAAAACTTTACAAGTTTTCAACTTCTAAAATCAAGATTGATTATCATTTAGAAAGTGCCTAAAATATCACTGACAAAATGATTTGAAACAGATATAGCATCTGTTTTTGCAGGTGGAGTAACCTAATAAAATCTTAACACACAGTGGCTTTCATTCTTTATTTTTTTCTATCAATCCTTCAAAAGTGTTCATATTTCACAGTATTGTTTTCTTAAGCCTCCAGGTTTGTGAGATCATTCACGGGAAATATATTGGGCCTTCAAGAAGCTATTTGGTAATATAATTTCAGAAGTTATAAAGTGGTTGTTAAAGAGGTTCGATGAACACAGAGAATTTAAATGCTAGGTAATTTAAGGAATCTTTGGTTTTTGAAATGCATCCTTTTAATGTCATTCAAAGTTAGACCACAGAAAGAGCTTAAACCTGATTTCCCAATTTCATAATTTAGTTAGTAAGTCGGGTGAAGGGTTTTGTTTGATTACTTGTTTTTGTTTTTGTTTTAACTTTTAACATAGCCATGACCATTTTTCTCACTGACAAATGTGGCTTGTCAGGAGAGCAAAACAGCCTGAAAATTAATGCTGTGAATAAGGTTAAAAGGTAAAATCTGAATGAGGTGTATACCTACACCAATCCTGCGATCTCTCTGTGGTCACACAATCACAAAAAATCTGAGTTTTAAAAAGGTACATTTTCATGCATGGAGAGCCATTCTATTTTGTATGTATCATTTTTTTTACTGGTTGTGTAGACCAATAGAAAGTATAAGTAGCCTGTCTCAATTGACAAGATCTCTTACCTCTCTCAAATGATGCTTTCTCCAAGTGTTAATTTACATTTACATGGTTCAAAATGTTTTGATTATTGGCTCTGCATTACAATCTTGTGAGGAGTAGGGGCAGCAGCAGAAATGGTTATTGTAGTAGTATTGAGCCCATTTTGCATATGAAGAAAACTGAGTTTTGGGGAGTTCAGAGTAATGGATAAGATTATAGGTTCTGAAATTATATCACCAGTGTTTCGATTACAGGCCCACCACTTATTAGCTGTGTGGCCTTGGCAATTTATTTTGTGTCTGTACACATCATTGCATATTTCTATAAATGATGAATTTAAACTTAATTCTCAGCGTTGTCAAAAGTGCACAAACATTTACGCTGACATGCTTCACTAAGTATTCAGATTCCATTTGTTTAAATACTCACAAATATATTTATATGTTCCTACCATTTAACTTTTAAAAATGGTTTTTGCAACAGAGTTTTAATAAGAGTGCTTTACTTTAAGGGAAATTTAAGACTGATAAAACTCCATAAAACATGGTATTTCTAGGATTCTTTTGATACCGAGTGTTCTCAGTATTTCAAATTCTACTACAGAAGTTCTATAAAATCTAACAATATTAAGTTTTGTGTTTGCAATTATCCAAGTTAAAAGTTAGATTGATATAGTTTATTTCAAACCACATGTAAGAATGCAGAGGGTTTTTTTTTTACATATATAAGTAACAAATTTAAAACATGTTTTAGAGAAATCCAATGTTGATCTTTTAAAGACATCAATTGAGATTGAATTGTAAAGTATGTTCAGTGAAAGTAACATCTTTCAATTCCTTTCATTTTCAAAGTTTTTAAATTGGTAATTTGGGGTAGACAAATATATTTTATAATGTTTTTAAGGTTTAGTACTAATTACATTAAATATTGCATAATTCTTAATTGTGCATAAATTCGTATATTTTTAATTTTTTTGTTTTTATCTTATGTCTTTATTTAAATTCCATTTAGTTACCATACAGTGCAATATTAGTTTCAGGTGTACAATATAGTGATTCAACACTTCCATACAACACCCGGTGTTCATCACAAGCGCACTCCTTAACCCCATCCCTTGACCCCCTCCCCTCTGGTAACCATCAGTTTGTTCTCTATACTTAAGACTCTGTCGTGGTTTGCCTTCCTCTCTTTTTTTCCCCTTTGCTCATTTGTTCTGTTTCTTAAATTTCACATGAGTGAATCATATGGTATTTGTCTATCTCGGACTGACTTATTGTGCTTAGCATAATTCTCTCTAGCTCCATCCGTGTCCTTGCAAATGGCAAGATTTCATTCTTTTTTATGGCTAAGGAATATTCTATTGTACATATAAACGACTTTTTCTTTATCCATTCATCAGTCAATGGACACTTGGGCTGTTTCCATAATTCGGCTATTGCAGATAATACTGCTAAAATATTGCGGTGCATGTGTCCCTTTGAATTCGTATTTTTGCATTTTTTGGCTAAACACCCGGTAGTGCAATTGCTGGACAGTAGGGCAGTTCTATATTTTTCTTGTGTATTATTCCTTATGATTTTAATTCACATACAAACATGTATTTATTTACCAATAAAATGGACATTGCTGGGCTACCTGATTTTTACAATTTGAAAATAGGTATTAGATACATAGCTCTATAATTATAAAGACTATATTGTATTCTGTTTTAGGAATATACTATAATTTATTCAGTACCGTATTTTTTTACTCCTACAAATAAAGCTGCAGTAACTTTTTTTTTTTTTTTATATTTGTTGATGTGGTTTATTTTTTCTTTCAAGTTTGTATTTAAATTCCAGCTAGGTAACATACACCATATTACTAGTTTCAGGTGTAAAATTTAGTGATTCATCACTTACATACAACACCCAGTGATCACCACAAGTGCCCTCCTTAATACCTATCACCCATTTATTTCATCCCTCTACCCACCTTCCCTCCAGCAACTCTCAGCTTGTTCTCTATAGTTAAGAGTCTGTTTTCTTGTCTGCCTCTCTGCTTTTTTCCCCATGTTCATCTGTTTTGCTTCTTTTTTTTTTTTTAATTTTTTTTTTCAACGTTTATTTATTTCTGGGACAGAGAGAGACAGAGCATGAACGGGGGAGGGGCAGAGAGAGAGGGAGACACAGGATCGGAAACAGGCTCCAGGCTCCGAGCCATCAGCCCAGAGCCCGACGCGGGGCTCGAACTCACGGACCGCGAGATCGTGACCTGGCTGAAGTCGGGCGCTTAACCGACTGCGCCACCCAGGCGCCCCGTTTTGCTTCTTTTTAAAAAATATTTATTTATTTTGGGGAGAGTGCAAGTGGAGGAGGGGCAGAGAGAGGGGAACAGAGGATCCAAAGCAGGCTCTGTGCTGACAGGCTGACAGCAGTGAGCATGACGTGGGGCTTGAACTCACGAACTGCAAGATCATGATCAGAGCTGAAGCTGGACTGTCAACCAACTGTGCCACCCCCCATCTGTTTTGTTTCTTAGATTCCACATATGAGCGAAATCATATGGTACAGTATGTGTCTTTCTCTGACTGACTTACTTCACTTAGCATAATACTCTCTAGCTCCATCCATGTAGTTGCAATGGTAATATCTCACTCTTTTTGATGGCTGAGTAATATTCCATTGTATACCCATACCACTTCTTTATGCATTCATCAGTTGGTGGGCATTTGGGTTCTTTCCATAATTCAGCTATTGTTGATGATGCTGCTATAAACACCTGGGTCCATGTACCCCTTCAAATCAGTACTTTTGTATCCTTTGGGTAAATACCTAGTTGTGCAATTGCTGGATTGTAGGGTAGGTCTATTTTTAACTTTTTGAGAAACCTCCATACTGTTTTCCATAGTGGCTATACAAGTTTTCATTTCCACCAAAAGTTCCAGAGGGTTCCTCTTTCTCCCTATCCTCATCAGCACCTGTTGTTTCTTGTGTTGTAGATTTTAGACATTCTGACAGGTCTGAAGTGATATCTCACTGTAATTTTGATTTGTATTTCCCTGATGATGAATGATGTTGAGCATCTTTTCATGGGTCTGTATGTCTTCTTTGGAAAAATGCTTATTCATGTCTTCTGCCCAGTTTTTAATCAGATTATTCATTTTTTGGGTGTTGACTTATGTATTTTGGATACTAACGTCTTATCAGGTATGCCATTTGCAAATATCTTCCCCCATTCCCTAGGTTGCCTTTTAGTTTTGTTGATTGTTTCCTTCACTTTACAAAAGTCCCAATGGTTTATTTTTGCTTTTGTTTTTCCCTTGCCTCAGGAAACATATCTAGAAAGAAGTTATGACAGCCAGTGTCAAAGAGGTTACTATCTGTGCTCTCCTCTAGGATTTTTATGGTTTCAAGTCTCACATTTAGCTCTTTAATCCATGTTGAAATTTATTTTTTTGTGTACAGTGTAAGAAAGTGGTCCAGTTTCACTTTTTTGCATGTTGCTGTCCTGTTTTTCCGACTCCATTTGTTGAAGACACTGTCTTTTTCCCATTGCATATCCTTGCCTGCTGTGTTGAAGATTAATTGGCCATATAGTTGTGGGTTCACCTCTGGGTTTTCTATTCTGTTCTATTGATCTAGGTGTCAATTCTTCTGTCAGTACCATACTGTTTTGATTATTACAGCTTTGTAATATAACTTGAACTCTGAAATTGTGATGCCTCCACCTTTGCTTTTCTTTTTCAAGGTTGCTTTGACTACTGGGGGTCCTTTGTGGTTCCACACAAATTTTAGGATTGTTGGTTCTAGTTCTGTGAAAAATGCTGTTGGTATTTTGATAGGGATTGCATTAAATCTGTGGATTGCTTTGGGTAGTATACATATTTTAAAAATATTTGTTTTTCCAATCTATGAGCATGGAATGTTTTTCTATTTCTTTGTGACATCTTCAATTTATTTCATCCATGTTTTATAGGTTTCAGAGTACACATCTTTTACCTCTTTGGTTAGGTTTATTCTTGGGTATCTTACTGGTTTGGGTGCAACTTTAAATGGGATTGATTCCTTAACTTATCTTTCCACAGCTTCATTCTTGGTGTATAGAAATGCAATAGATTTCTATACATTGATTTTGTACCTTGTGACTTTACTGAATTCATTTATCAGTGCTAGTAGTCTTTAGATGGAGTCTTGAGTTTTCTATATAGAGTATCATGGTATCATGTTGTCTGCGAGTAGTGAAAGTTTGACTTCTTTTTTGCTGATTTGGATGGCTTTTATTTCCTTTTGTTGTTTGACTGCCGTGGCTAGGACTTCCAGTACTATGTTAAGTAACTGTGGTAAGAATAGACATACCTGTCTTATTCCTGACCATGGAGGAAAACCTCTGTTTTTTTCCCATTGAGGATGATATTAGCTGTGGGTTTTTCATATATGGCCTTTATTATGTTCAGATATGTTCCCTCTACATGTACTTTGTTGAGGGTTTTTATCATGGATGGATGTTGTACTTTGTCAAATGCTTTTTCTGCACTTCATCTATTGAAATGATCATATGGTTCTTATCCTTTATTAATGTGGTGTATCATATTGACTGATTTGAGAATGTTGAACCACCCTTCCAGCCCAGGATAAATCCCACTTGATCATGGTGAATGACTGTTTTAATGTATCATTGAATTCATTTTAGTGAGAGTTTCTGCGTCCATCTTCAAAAGGATATTGGCCTATAGTTCTCTTTTTTAGCAGGATCTTTATCCAGTTTTCATATCAGGGTAATTCTGGCTTCATATAACCACTTTGAAGTTTTCCATCCTTTTCTATTTTTTGGATTAGTTGAGAAGAGAAGGTGTTACTCTTGTTTTAAAAATATTTGGTAGAATTCTCCTATGAAGCCATTTGGCCCCGGACTTTTGTTTGCTGGGAGTTTTTTGATTACTGATTCAACTTCTTTGCTGGTTATCAGTTTGTTCAAGTTTTCTATTTCTTTCTGTTACAGTTTTGGTAGTTTATATGTTTGTAGGAATTTGTCCATTTCTTCTAGGTTGTACAATTTGTTGGCACATAGTTTTCTGTAATATTCTCTTATATTTGCATGTATCTGTGGTATTGGTTGTTATTTCTTCTCTCTAATTTGTGATTTTATTTATTTGGGTCCTTTCTCTTTTTGTTAAGTCTAGTGAGGGGTTTATCAAGTGTATTATTTTTTTCAAAGAACTAGCTCCTGGTTTCATTGATCTGTTGTATTGTTTGTTTGTTTGTTTGTTTTAGTTTCTATATCATTTACTTATGTTCTGATCCTTATTATTTCCTTCTTGATGCTGGCTGTAGACCTTGTTTGTCATTCTTTTTCAGCTCCATTAGGTTTAAGCTTAGGTTGTTTCTTTGTGATTTTTCTTGCTTCTTGAGGTAGACCTGTATTGCTATATATTTCCCTCTTAGGACCACTTTTGCAGCATCCCAAAGGTTTTGGATCACTTTGTTTTCCATTTTCATTTGTTTTGATTTTTTTTTTTTTTTGTTATTTCTTCTTTGATTTTATGGTTGAACCATTCATAGTTTAATAGCATGTTGTTTAACCTCCATGTATTGGTGGTCTTTCCAATTTTTTTTTCTTGTGGTATATTTCTAGTTTTAGAGTGTTATGGTCAGAAAAGGTGCATGGCATGATTTAAATCTTTTTGTATTTGTTGAGGTTTGTTTTGTGACCTAATATGTGATCTATTCTTGAGAATGTTCCATGTGCACTTGAAAAGAATATGTATTCTGCTGTTTTTGGATGGAATGTTCTGAATATATCTGCTAAGTCTATCTGGTCAAGTGTGTCATTTAAAGCCATTTTTTCCTTGTTTATTTTCTGTTTAGTTGATTTGTCTATTAATGTAAGTAGGGAGTTAAAGTCCCCTACTATTACTTTCTTATTATTAATTAGTTTCTTTGTTTGTTGTCAATTGTTTTAAATATTTGGGTGCTTCATGTTGGGTGCATAAATATTTACAATCATGATATCTTCTTGTTGGATTGTCCCCTTTAAGATTATGATTATATAGTACACTTTATTGTCTCTTTACAGTCTTTGTTTTAAAAATCTAGTTTGTCTGATAAAAGTATTGCAACTCCAGTTTCCTTCTGACATTCCTTTGCATGATACGTGTTTCTCCACCCCCTCACTTTCAATCTGCAGTTGTCTTTAGGTCTAAAATGAGTCTCTTTCAGGCAGCATATAGATAGGTCTTTTTTTTTTTTTTTCTTTTAATCCATTCTGACACCTATGTCTTTTGATTGGAGCATTTAGTCCATTTACATTCAAAGTAGTCATTGATAGACATGTATTTATTGCCATTTTATTACTTGTTTTGTCATTATTTTTAGAGATTTTCTCTTATCCCTTCTTGTCTTTGTCACTTTTGGTCTTTCCTTTGCACTTAAAGAGTCCTCTTTAATATTTCTTGCAGGGTTGGTTTAGTGTCACAAACTCCTTTAGTTTTTGTTTATCTGAAGAACTCTTGATCTTTTTTTTCTGAATGATGGCCTTGCTAAATAGAGTATTCTTGGCTACAGATTTTTCCCATTCAGCTCTCTAAATATATCTTGCCACTCCCTTCTGGCTTTCCAAGTTTCTGTTGAGAAATCTCCAGCTAGGCTTGTGAGTTTTTCTTTGAAAGTTAAGGACTTCTTTTGTCTTGCTGCTTTAAACATTTTTTTTTATCTCTATATTTTGCAAATTTAATTACAATATGTCATGGTGTTGGCCTGCTCTTGTTTATTTTGATGGGAGTTCTTTGTGCCTCTGGAGCTGGATGTCTGTCTCCTTCGCCCAGATTAGGAAAGTTTTCTGCTATTATTTCTTGAAATAATTTTTTTGCTCCCCTTCTTTTTCTTCTTCAGGAATTCTATAATAAGAATGTAATTATTACGTGTGATGCAGTCACTGAGTTCCCTAAATGTATTCTTGTGTTCCATAATTCCTCCTCCCTGTTGTTCAGCTTTGTTATTTTTCCGTTATTTTATCTTCTATATCACTAATTCATTCCTCTGTTTCTTCCAGCCCGCTGTTCATTGCATCAATCCTATTTCCAATCTCATTTATTGCATTTTTCATGTCTGATTGATTATTTTTTAACTCTTTGATCTCTGTAATAAGGGTCTCCCTGATGTCTTCTATTCATTTCTTAAGCCCAGTGAGTATCCTTATGATTGTTGCTTTAAATTCTACATCAGGCATGTTATTTATATATGTGTCACTTAGATCTCTGGCTGTGGCCTTATCTTGTTCTTTCAATGGGGATAAACTCCTGCATCTTGGTATTTTGTATAAGTCTCTGCATTCTTAGAAAGGCCAGTTATATCTCTTGCTCCTGAAAATAATGGCCTAATGAAGAGGTCATGTAGTGTCCTGGTGCTTTAGAGAGTATCTCTGGTGTTGTATCCAAATTGAAAGTTAGCTCTATATAGGTTATTTCAACTCACATGTAAGAATGCAGTTTTTTAATATGTAAATACAATTTAAAACATATTTTAGAAAACTCTGATGATCTTTTAAAGAGATCAATTGAGATTGAATTGTAAAGTATGTTAAGTGAAAGTAACATCTTTCAATTATTTTCTTTTTTCATTTTTTTTTTTGTTTATTTATTTTTTGAGAGACATAGAGAGACAGAGCACAAGTTGGGGAGGGGCAGACAGAGAACGAGACACAGAATCTGAAGCAGGCTCCAGGCTCCGAGCTGTCAGCACAGAGCCCGATGTGAGGCTCAAACTCACAAACTGTGAGATCATGACCTGACCTGAGCCGAAGTCGGACACTTAACTGGCTGAACCACACAGGCGCCCTTCAATTATTTTCAATTTCAAAAATTTTAAATTGGGAATTTGGTGCTAAACAAATATATTTTACAATGTTTTTAAAGTTTAGTACTAATTATATTAATAATATTACATGATTTCCAATTGTGCATTAATTCATATATGTTAATGAGACTTTTTCCAAATAAAAATTACCCATTTCTCTTCATAAAAACTAGACTCTTATTTAAATCCAGAGACCATAGCATCTTACCTTTGATAATGTTTTAACCAATACCCATTATGAAGCAAACGGAAAATTCTGTACAATTAAATAATAACTTAACACTATTCTCTACAGTTAGCTTCCTTCTGAGGTAGAATTAATAATGATTCTGATGAATATTTCCCTATTAATACAAATTGTGTTATCTAAAAGATACTTTCTAAAGGTACAAAATGTTATCAACTACAAATGGTCATTGGTTAATAATGACAATACTAAGAGTTTATCAGATGCAATTGGGGTATGGTTTCTTAAGAAAAAATTAATTATAAAAAATAAAACCACTCTATGTCAAATTTATATTAAATCACCATTTTATTTCCAAAAATGTCAATAATAAATGTCATTATTATTATTATTTTGAAATGAATGTTTTAAAGTCACTTCATCTTCATACAGT
This sequence comes from Puma concolor, assembly GCF_028749965.1. Classification (NCBI taxonomy): domain Eukaryota; kingdom Metazoa; phylum Chordata; class Mammalia; order Carnivora; family Felidae; genus Puma; species Puma concolor. Next base: position 36,952,747 of record NC_141668.1, read on the forward strand.
TGTTAATACATCAGAGTTTACTGACCTCAGAAAGACTTTTATTCATTTTTGGCAAATCCTGTTGGTATATACAGGATACAGGATTTGTATAAAGGATATACTAGTTATTTGGCCACTGTATTATATTTCAAAATTAATAATAGCAGTATTACTTATGAATTAGAACATTAAAACAAGTGTGCTTTAGCTTTCTGGTTTCTAGTAGCAACTGTATGGAAAATAAAACCAAATTTCAAAAATTCAAACACAAACACACAACTTTTATTGATTTTTGGTGTATCAGTAGGACACAGTACATTTGTAATACACTCTTAAAAGATGTCAGTGCTGGTGCACTTATTTGTCAAATAGATTCTCACATTAAAAAAAAAATGCCACTGCAATCAAAAAGATCCAAATCAACACTTTATGAGGTTTTATGATAATTATTTTAAAAGGTAGTTTTGAGGGGCACCTGGGTGGCTCAGTCGATTAAGCATATGACTGTGACTCAGGTCATGATCTCGTAGTTTGTGGGTTTGAGCCCCACATTGGGCTTTGTGCTGACAGTTCAGAGTCTGGAGCCTTCTTCAGATGCTGTCTCTCTCTCTGTCTCTCTCTGTCTCTCTCTCTGCCCCTCCCCTGTTTGCACTCTGTCTCTCTCTCAAAAATAAATAAGCACTAAAATAAGTATAAAAAAATAATACACAAAAGTTAGTTTTGAAAATGGGGCACTTCAGGGGCGCCCGGGTGGCTGGGTGGGTTAAGCGTCCGACTCTGGCTCAGGTCATGATCTCACAGTCTGTAAGTTCAAGTCCCATGTTGGGCTCTGTGCTGACAGCTCAGAGCCTGGATCCTACCTCAGATTCTACATATCCCTCTCTCTATGCCCCTCCTCAGCTTATGCTCTGTCTCTCTCTCTCTCTCTGAAAAATAAACATTAACAAAAAAATTAAAAAAAAAGAAAAGCGGGTCATTTCTTCCTGCAAGAAAAAACTATTACCCAAAAGCTTTCAAACATTATAAATAACATGGACTTCTATAACATTAAGAAAGATAGTTATTTTATTCCAGTGTGATTTATATCCTTAACTTTTAAAGTGCATTTAAAGCTTAATTAAGTTGGAATTTAACAGGCTCTCATGTCTTAGATATAGTACTAGAAGAAGTAGACCAGTAAATTCAACTTTAATTATAATAAGGAGAGGATGTTCCAGGGCTGCTTTATTGTTTTTTAAAAAGCACATCTAATTTAATTACATTAAAATGTCCCATTTATTATAATCCTAATTATAGATTTGTTCATTCATTTAGAAAATATTTATTGAACAACTACTATGTGTCCAGCACATGTTAAAGCACTCTTCAGACATGGCCACTGATTTCAAAGCATTTATGTATTTTGTTAAGGAGACAAGATATATAGATATGAATGGTTTTATAAATGCAGTATCAAGTGCCAAATGAATGAGAGCAATATCAAATACAGGGGAACCTTAATAAGGGAAGGATGTCATCCAGATGAAATGGTCATGATTCATAAAAATTATGAGTCTTGAGTTGGGTTATATGGATAGGGTTGAAAAACAAAAATACCCCATGTTGGGGACTAGCATATTCAAACTTCCTGAAGCAAATTTTATTTCAGATATACTAAGTAGAACTGAACACATTATTAAAAAGTTTGGAATTAATCTATAAATATGTTGGAGACTTTCAGATTTTTGAGCGAAGTATTAAATATCATGAAAGTAATAGTTTAAGATGATACAGGTGATAGGCAAGATTGGAGAGTAAGGACCAAAACCCAAACCGGAAGCATGGAGATAAGCTGTACAACAACCCAGACCTGAAGGAATAAATTGCATGGCAGTGGAACTGAAGGGTGGAATTATTGATATTCTGATAGAAAATGTAGCCTAGTGGCTGTTTCTTTAAGGAGCCGGGGTAAGTGCAAAAAAATATAGGATAATCATGCCAGCCCGATTGAGTGGAAAATATGTAAGAGATAGGTAAGGAAAAATAAGAACTAATTTGGAGGAGAAAATGATGTAATATCTACAAAGTTTCCATTTAGTCCATGGAATTCAATTTCTAAAGATGTCTGTGATCTCAGAAGTCTATCACCTGAAACTTTCGCAACACAGCAAATTTTACATAATCATGGGGACGGGAAAAATAGAATAAAAAACTCTGGATAAGAAATTTCAGTCTAGGGATGTTAAAATTCTTTTCTATCATAAATTTTACAAAAATTATCTGTGAGAGACAACATTAAAGCTATGTCTATATTGGTTTGACTATTATTGCCTATTGATTAACCAATAGTCATTTGTTTTCTTTTTTCTTTAACTCTTTTTTCATAAACTGATGTTTCAACTTGATGTACCAAATTGATCATATGTGCTAGTGAGGTGTAAACACAGTTATTTATTTATATATATGTATCTATATATATGTGTCTATATATATGTATATGTATATATATATATATATGCATGTGTGTGTGTGTATTTAATGATACATATATATGTTTAATGTTTATTTTTGAGAGACAGAGAGAGAGAAAATGAGCAGGGGAGGGGCAGAGAGAGAGAAGACACAGAATCTGAAGCAGGCTCCAGACTCTGAGCTGTCAGCACAGAGCCCAACGCAGGCAGGGCTTGAACCCACGGACCATGAGATCATGACCTGAGCTAAAGTCAGAGGCTTAACCGACTGAGCCACCCAGGCACCCCTAAAGTATTTATATTTATATGTGCTTCTTCTATACAGTAAGTTAAGAGTAGGTGATATGGAGAACAAAAAAGCAACACTATTTTCCAAAAGAGTAAAAGTGAGAGACAAAGAGACAAACCTCTGAGAATGTTGGTATATTCTATTTCATCACAATCAAGATACACTTTTTCCACACTCTCATGTTTATATTTTCCAAACATACAGAACAACATGCAGCTTTAATGCCAATCCAGGAGGGATTAGATTGGTAAGAAAAATTTTTATGGAAAGAGTGATCAACGTTCTACATATTTCCTAGAACCTCAAATTACCTTCAATAGAAAACCAAAATCTGGCCTAACTGAGCAAACTGCTACTTTTAGTTTTTAAAAAAGAAAACAAAGAATACAGAATTATAATTTTGAAAACTAAATTCTAACGACAATTTTTACTAGCCTCTATAAGATGGAGAGGATTCACCTGTTAACATTGCTCAAAGAATGGAGTAAGACTTCTGGGCTAACTGCCAATGCCTATTAGAATGATTTTCCCTTCAATCACTAGTTCAAGCATGCATGATATCGCAACGCAAAAATAGCAGCACAACAAGTAGGAAATTCAGGACAATCCCTCCCTCTTGATCCTCCTGTTATATTGAGTACTAATGGGATTTAATTTCTGGAGTACTGCATGTAGTTCTGGGACCCTGCCAGCTAGGAGTAATATGTGACTAAGAAACTAGAGCAATCAATGGCGAGTAAGTTAAAATCAGAACCCAAGCCAAACTGACTCCTCTTTTGGAAGAGGCCTGGAACGTTTTCAAGATTAAACATCAATAAAAGCAGAAAACTTCTCAGATAAGGGGACTACCAGGGATACAGCCCAAGCCTCACGAGCTAAGGGGTTACATAACTTCTAAACATATTATTTTGATACACACAATCTTTATCTGAGATGAATTGCAAAGAATAGTCCTAGTATGAGTTAACCTAAGCCAGGGGATCAGGTATTCTTGAAAGTTTCTTCGAGGGGGCTTGAACTTGGCTTTAATAAAGGCAGAGAAGCAGGGTGCTAACTGCTGAGAGGCAGTAGAGAATAGTGAAGTGTACATTAATGCCCCATCTTTCCTCACTTCTGATTCTTTAGGATGATACAGGTTGTTCTTCTGAGGGGAGAATCTTTACTTGCCCCATTCCTCTAGCAGAGGCTATTTGAATCTGTCACACTCTGGAGTACATTTCTTGGCTTGTTTTTGTAATTCTACATTGATGCATACATCTCCTAGACTCTGACTGTTTATTGTGACCCAATGTTTATTATAGTTAGGCTGGGTATACAGGATTAGATACTATCAACATTTCTCAGGTCTGGTTAGGTTATAAACAGAGATTTAAAGGTCCTTAAGCTTTTGAAAGATTACCAAAAAATACAGCTAAATTTTTTCTCTGTAATTGTTTGTAAAATAACTTTAAAAAGAGGTACAAGTCATTTAAACTATGGATATGATGGAAAGGGGAGGTGGTAGAAAGCTTATCTATAAAACTCCAAGATAAAGATGTTAATTGTAATTTTGTATCTGTGCAATGACTAAGGTTAGTGTCCTATTTCAAACTTGTTATTGAATTAAAATAATCTATATCAACATATCCTCAGAGTTGGAAAGAAAATTAGATTATGAATAAAAGGTTGTTTCCGACAACACTTACAGATTCATCCACAAGACATGAAATGCTTTCGTGTAAGTTTTACTTTTCATTATTAGATAAAGTTAAATTAATTTTCAACCACAATCATTATCCAGAGCTAGAGAATACTGGGAGTTAAAAGTTTTATCCACATCCTGGTATTTACTTGGAGACTTACAAATGTGTACAGTGATTCTCTAATGATCACTGTCAACTCTCTGGAGCAATTTCTCATAGGTGGGCCTATGACCCTGGGTATCAAAAAGATCATCATGACCAGCCTTTTTCCAAGTACTGCCAAAAAGTGTATACATCTACATCTATGCCTATGTTTATTACTATATACACATGCATTGTATATATAGTATATACTACAAGCATTTTGACATAAAGACCATATAAGAAAATAAATGTATGATATAAGGAGATATGTAGCAAATTTATGGGAGACAAATGGAATAGTAAGTAACAGTGTAGGTTTTGAGGTCAAAACGCCTGGATATGAATCTATGCTTTACCACTTAGAATATGGTAACTTCCTACCACTTAGGAAGGTTAATCACTCATCCCAACTGACTCATCTGCAATTTAGGGAATATACCCCCTCTTACCCTCAGGTTATTGTGAGCATTAAATAAATTAATACACAAAAAATACTTAAAACATCTCTTAGAATAAAGTAAGAAGTCAATAAATATTGTAAGATGATGATGACAATGATGTAGAGGAGGAGGAGGGAACAGGTGAAACAAAGGTCACCCTTGGCAAGAGTTCAAATGGGTGTTCATTACTTTGAGGCAGACAATGATAAAAAACACAAAACCAAAACTTAAAAAACAATGGGGGGGGGGGGGCTATCAACCTTTTCCAGCTGTCTTGAATTCAAGTTTGAGGAAGACACATAACTTGGTGGTAAAGTGACCAAGATTCTTTCAAATGTGACTTTATTTTTACTGCTGATTAAAATCCAAAAGTTAATAAGAGGATATTATTCCTATGGCAAAAACTAGGGAGAGACGTAGATTTCATTCTAATTTGAATATGAAATAACTGAAGGCAAATGAAAGAATTTAGTAATATTCAGAATGACCAAAATATTGTGGCTGAAAATAAGGACAATCCCATTAGTCAGATAGAAGGTCTAATGCAAACAAGGGACAAGCTATTAGGCAACTCACGAAGTAACAGTTAGTAAATTACTGTGGTAACCCATAGGACAGTAGTGGTAAAATGTTTATTTCTGATCTTCTAAGAAAACTTTTCTATGTAGATTTGTTTCTGACTAAATTATAAGGCAACAACTTTACAAAATCTTACCTATAAGGCCTTCCATCTAAGATTTTATAATTAAAATAATTAAAATAATTTCATTTTTCTTTTAATTTCTCTACCAATATTTCCCAAACTGTGCTCCCATATACAGGAATATCTACTAGCTAAGACTCCTCTGTTGGGGAATAAAAGCATAATTTTCACTGTGAAAACCTTACCATGTTTTCTGTGAGATTTTCCCGAGAAAATCTATTGGTATACCTTGCTGATGTCAGACCACAAGGATACTTCTTAAGTACTATTTGCAGTGATGCCCAGGACTCATAGATCCTTACAAATAGCCTACTTTTTTTTTTTTTTTTTTTTTTTTTTTTTTTTTTTTTTTTTTTTTTTTTTTACAAAATCCAATTGTATTTTCAAAGAGATAAAACCTAGCAGTGGCAGGTGGGGGAACAATACTGTAAATCTGTTTAGAAAGGAACAAGTCCATGTTTACAAAAGAAAAAATATTAATTGGCGTCTACTTTTCTGTTTTGTTTTACTTAGAAAAAGAAAGAAGCCTTATTGTTTATGATGCATTTTTAAACTAGTCACTGTAGCATACAAAACAGCAGAACATAGGATGCCTGGGTGGCTCAGTCGGTTAAGCTTCTGACTTTGGCTCAGGTCATGATCTCATAGTCCGTGAGTTTGAGCCCCTGTGTTGGGCTCTGTGCTGACAGCTCAGAGCCTGGAGCCTGCTTCAGATTCTGTGTCTCCCTCTCTCTCTGCCCCTCCCCTGCTCATGCTCTGTCTCTCTCTGTCTCAAAAAAAAAAAAAAAAAAAAAAAAAAAAATGGGGCGCCTGGGTGGCACAGTCGGTTAAGTGTCTGACTTCAGCCAGGTCACGATCTCGCAGTCTGTGAGTTCGAGCCCCGCGTCAGGCTCTGGGCCGATGGCTCAGAGCCTGGAGCGTGTTTCTGATTCTGTGTCTCCCTCTCTCTCTGCCCCTCCCCCGTTCATGCTCTGTCTCTCTCTGTCCCAAAAATAAATAAACGTTGAAAAAAAAATTAAAAAAAAAAAACAGCAGAACATGGCTAAACACTACTTTGGAACTTGGTTTGTTCCCCTGGAAGAAAATTTCTAAATGCTTACTTGAGGATATAGATATATTAATCTTCTATTTTTTAATGTTTATTTATTTATTTATTTTTGACAGAAGAGACAGAGAATCCAAGCAGGTCCCGCTTGGGACAGAGTCCGACATGGAGCTCGAAATCACGAACTGTGAGATCATGACCTGAGCCTAAAGCAAGAGTCCGATGTTAACTGAGCCACTAGGCGCCCCAATCTTCTATTTTTATGTGATGTGATACTGATCCACAACATTTTACAAAATACAGCCTAATTTTGTAAATGGGGGAAGGGAGAAGCACAGACAAGTCACCAAAGTATCACACTAAAAGTAGTGATGGGTAGGTTCATTTACAAAGAGAGAAGACAGGAAGGTCAATAAAAAGGCATATAGATCTATATGTCTATATAAGGGTCTATATGCCTTTTTTATTGATCTATCAACGTTGCATCCAGGGTTATCACTGCTATTCATATTTATTCCCTTGTGGCCACACCTAGCAGAACCCTACTGAATCAGGTCTAAATGCAAGGAGACAGAGCACAGCGTTGAGAGTCATGCCAACTTAAAACCTCAAATGTGGTATGAATTACTGATCCATTGATGACATGAGTTCACTCTCACCTTTCTTGGGAAGAGCATAAGAAAGATAAACTAGACCCAGTCCTTCAGTTCTCAATAATGTCAACTTTTCTATATGACCATAACAATCAATTCTTCATCCCTCATTCATGTATTTATTTAAATTCCTTCTGAATCTGTTCTCAAGTTGGGCCATAATTCAAAATAAGTTTTGTAATCACCTGTTTAATAATAAAGATTTTTATTTATTTGGCTATAAAAGAGACCCAGGATGCCAAAAAAGGTTCAGGTATTATGGAATTTGGTGAGATTCCCCCATCAACATATTTATATCACTCATTATTATGGGCTATGGTAACATATCTTTGGCTCAGTCTCCATCTTTATAAAAGTCTCTCTAGCATCTTAATAATGTTAGCTATTTTTCCTTAGATGCTCTTCATTTTAAAAAAATGTTTTACTGTATTTCCTTCTTGAGGTCTGCCAACTGCAATACCTCATAAATGTCTAGGTATAAATATACTGTGGTTTTAGAACTCAGGATACCTGTTTCCCTTAGAACCCTTCCCATTGAGACACAGAAGATTTTTAGAAGTACTTTGGGCCAGTGTCTTTCAGAAAATGACTGGCAGATTATCTTCTATCTTAATTAAGGTAAACAGATGCAAGTTTCTCCCCCCAATCCCGTCCCCAATCCCCCCACAGGTCTATGCTTGTTTTGAGTATATTTATTATTTTTAACCTATGAACATTTTTCTGACATTATTTCTGTATGCTTAGTGTTTTTCCTACTAAGAGGTGCTTCATGGAAATACAGTTCCCCTTATTCTGTGATAAGGTACAGTTCAGGCCTTTTAAAAATATACTTGTCACAGAATACTGAGAGGATTAACTAAAGAAAAACCTCTAGCTCTTTATTATTAGGAATAAGAAGTGTTAAATGCTGAGCAACACTCTGGTGTATGCTGAAAAAAAAAAAAATACCCAACTTTCCCAACAATCCTGGAACAAAACTGGCTGTGAGGTACAATCTATTATATTAAATTGTCAAGAAGTTATGCGATTTGATTTTTTAAAATCTATTTAATCACAATGAAGATATATGTTTTGAGTCATGTCTTTTAAACTCTCTGGGCCTCAGTTTTCCTATTTAAAAATTAAAGGGAATTAGCTAGACATTTTTTAAGCATTTAGAACAGATGCTTCTAATCTGATTTTTGAATGGAAATTTAAGATCTCTTTTCTCTTCCAAATCTCTTCTTCTGAAAATCGTGCAAATATCAAAAATTTTTTCAAATATTAATGGGAAAGTATTCTTGCTATTTTAAGCAGTCTATGTGACTTTTAAATATTCTCAATATATCTTACTTTGAAGGCACCAAGACAGACATTTCTCTTCAATTTCTTTGGGATAACGCAAAACCAACAAACAAAACAAAAATTATTTCATTTAATTTCTCTTATAGTCATGTTCAGAAGACCTTTTTTTTTATTTTTTTTAACGTTTATTTATTTTTGAGACAGAGAGAGACAGAGCATGAACGGGGGAGGGGCAGAGAGAGAGGGAGACACAGAATCAGAATCAGGCTCCAGGCTCTGAGCCATCAGCCCAGAGCCCAACGCAGGGCTCGAACTCATGGACCGCGAGATCGTGACCTGAGCTGAAGTCGGACGCTTAACCGACTGTGACCTGAGCTGAAGTCGGACGCTTAACCGACTGAGCCACCCAGGCGCCCCCAGAGGACCTTTATAGTAAGATCCATTCTGCCTATTTCTGGTTATCAGAGAGACATACAAAGGGGGAGATACATCTACATAGAACTTCCATTCTTTTACATTTATGCGGCCTTGCCTATTTTCAAATGAAAAATGACTTAAAACTTGACATCCAAACCTAGAACTGTGATGTCACAAGCTGTTCAGAGCTTATGGAGGACTTCATTAAAATTTAAAGACTGAAGATTGTAAAATTGTTGGTAACCTCTGAACTGCAAAATTGATGCATGCTTGTGGACAAATAATAGGCACGTTCTTAAATATTAAAAATAAAAATATGATGCATTCTACACGACTTGAATATTGATTTCTAGTTCTCTATGAGCATATGAAAAGTGAATAAATGACTGAACAAGTGAACGGAGGATGGATGGATGCATGTTTTATCGTGGTCTGAAGGTCTTGCCTGAGTTAGATAATAGGGAGAAAAACCAGTTTTCATGCTCACTTTGTTGGGCTCAAACAAACAGGACTCATTTCTGAAAGGTTATATTTTCAAGTTTCTGATAATTCTTTTTAGAGCAAGAACCCCAGTCACCGCACCAGTGACTTATTCATATGCCCTTAAAGCAAGTGAAAGATAGTAGAGTGGGAAACGGAGTATCAAAGCAAACCAAAAGATGTTGGTTTGGAAGAAATATCCGAATATATGATAGACTAATGGGCAAAAAGGCTCAAGCAATGCCATTATGTGGATAAATAGCAGATTACCTGCACATATTGGAAAACTCCCTGAATATTTAATTGTAAAATTATGGCAGCAACAAGGTCTGTAGTGGTTTATAGCAGATCTTTTGGTAAAAATTCCCTAACCAACAACCACTAAATCTTATATATTGTTACTGATCATGTGCTATTTTCTAGGATTTTCAATTGGGTTGAAGTGTAAGCTTTAGTTTATTTGAAATCAATAAAAATAAATCAGAGTCTGAGTTTAGCTGTAACTGGTTTACAATGAGAAGAATAGCCCTGTGAGAGATAGGGCATTTGTTATGCAACACGTATAGAGAATTTATATGGGTCTAATATTAAGCCATAGAAAAGTTTTTCTAAGCAAATTCATTTCATTGATGTGCATGGCCGCTCAGTGAATATTTGTATTAGCTGAAGCAAGATGGTAGCCATAGTGTAGATTTGAGTATTTTAAAAGCAATTCTGAGAATCCCGGTCATATGTTTTGGACTTTATTTAAAGTTATTTGGTAACCAACACACTAGAGTCTGCTGTTATGTTATGGAATTTGTCACATGTACAGAATGCATTGCACAGTTCCACTATCAGGTGTCACAGATGCTATTACTCAATCTCTACATCAGAAAGATGAAGTTTACATACGTGCATAAGAGAGAGTGGTGAAAAAGGGTGGTGAAATGTGCGGGGTCTGTAGCTTCTCAAGTAGAACACTGCAGGCCTGCAATGATGCAGACAGGGCTATTGATGTGGCTCAGGGAAAAGACAGCCAGTGTTTGGGGGGTGGGTGTGTGTGTGCGTGTATGTGTATGTGTGTGTGTTGTTTGGGGACAGGCTATCAGGTACTGTTTAATCATGCATAATTACTGCTCTAGACTTAAAGCTGAAGTAAAATTATTGGCTCTGAGAGGTGTTTTTGACTTAGACCTACAGTTCTGGCTGAGATGGTGTCAGAACTGTGAGGAGAAAGACTTGTCAGCATCTGTCACATGAATCCCAGATGCTACCATGGTGGTGGTTCTTGTGGTTTGGAGTCATTTCAATGTATGCAAGGGAGGGCTCCCTCTTTGGCAAGTGATTTGGAAAGGGAGGGCAATAAAACTGTCTGCATTCATTTTGGGTACAGATAAGAGGCATTTCTTCACAAGAAGCTTTTTAAGGTTGTGGGCCTAATTTTCCTTCTAGGAGAATTTAAGTTTAACTAAACGTCAAACTAGATTTTTGAGTATATCCGTTACACTAGTGTCACCTGTGTTAGAATAAGATAGCTCTTAAGAAGTAGACCATGCATTCCTTCCCACTGTGGCCTCTACAGCCCTGCTCAGGGCTGCTTTCTCAGACTTTTGTGTCTACTGCTTTATCTTGGCTCTGGTACCAAGGTTTTGGGAGCGAATCTCTCCTCTGTGTTTGGATCAAGTAATGGGGGGCTATATTTAAGCTACTGAATCTAAAGGCAGGAAATGGATATTCAGTTTTGCAGACCAGTATCATCCAGACAAAACCTAGGTAGAAATCTTTTCAAATTCTATATGACACAGACCTAGATTTGAATCCCTGTTTCACATTTAGTAACTGTTAATAAACTTGAGACTCAGTGTCTCAAACAATCCAAGCTTGGCCTTTCTGGGGTTAATATGAAGATGGAATATAATATGACTACAGAGCACCTAGCATAATGCCTGGTATCGAGGGTAATAGTTTTCCTTGTTTACCTCTATTTTCTTCTACCATTCTATTACTAAGTGTTGAGCATCCCTGTGGAGGCTTACATGACATCTTTCCATCTACACGCACGCACGCACACACGCACACACACACACACACACATTTTTACTGGTAACTCAGAACATTTGTAATTTAAGAGAGAGCATTGGATCCTAGAGAATTAGAAAAAGGAAAACCTAGGGGCGCCTGGGTGGCGCAGTCGGTTAAGCGTCCGACTTCAGCCAGGTCACGATCTCGCGGTCCGTGAGTTCGAGCCCCGCGTCAGGCTCTGGGCTGATGGCTCGGAGCCTGGAGCCTGTTTCCGATTCTGTGTCTCCCTCTCTCTCTGCCCCTCGCCCGTTCATGCTCTGTCTCTCTCTGTCCCCAAAATAAATAAAAAACGTTGAAAAAAAATTAAAAAAGAAAAAGGAAAACCTTATCTAAGCAAAATCTGATGAGAAGAAAAATTTAAAGTCCCAGTATTAATCTATGAATGATATAGTAGTGCCATTTCAAACTCCCATTTTAAAGAGTTTATGAAACAAGCCAGTAAAGATTCATTTTTTTTTACAAACTTGCTTTACATGAAATGTTCAATATGAAGTTATTTACTGTGCTATTTTTAACATATTTAACAATTTTTTGCTAGGTCTTTTAAAGTTTTTTGACTTTATCAGTTCAAGGGGCTTCATCTGTCTTAACACTCCATGCATATACCATAAAGAAGCCAAGATTACAGATCTTAGTAAGCCTGACTACGCATGAGCTGTTTCAGCAAATCATATCCCAAACAGCAGGGTAGTCATTGTATAGTGTACAGACAGGAAAAGCTGTTCACCACTAGAACAGAATATGGCTTTGACATACAATAAGCTAATTACAAGTTAGAATAAAATAAGTCCTAAGGAAAGGAGCAAGCAATTGTTGTAGGACAACAATAAGTTTAGTAATAAATCTAATAGGAAATGAAAGGGGGAAATCAAGAGGTTTTTCACAAGGAGGGTAATACTCACAAGGCCTTTCTAATATTTAGAAGTGAGATTTTTTGATAAAGAAAAAATACAAGACTAAGGCAGGGCATCCTGGACCTAAAAGCAGATCAACAAAGACAGAGATATAAAGGTATGTATGTAATGGTTTGATTAGCTGTTGTGGAGTGTGATGTGGTGATGGGAAATGAGATCTGAAAGACAGGCTGGGCACTTATCAATGGGGGACTGATTGGGGATAGAAAAGCACTATTCTCGAGATTCAAAAGCTCCCATCACCCAAAGACAATCATTCAATCAGTCTTTCTCATGTTGAGCGAGCATCACACTTTTCACTTATTTATTAATTTTTGTCGGCTAACGCGCCATATTAGACACTGTACTTAATTGTGGGGAAGTATACTGCAGAATGATTCATCATCCCTGACTTTAAGATACTTAATGGAGTTAAAAAAATGTATCAGACAGACGAGACAGAAGAGAATGAGTGCTATGACAAGTGCAAACAGAGGAATGCAGAAGAGAGAAAGAGGTTAACTTGGACAGAGTGTGTGTGGACCAAGGGAAAGTGTCAAGGACCAATAATGTTTATTTATTTTTTTAAAAAATTTTTTTTCAACATTTATTTATTTTTGGGACAGAGAGAGACAGAGCATGAACGGGCGAGGGGCAGAGAGAGAGGGAGACACAGAATCGGAAACAGGCTCCAGGCTCTGAGCCATCAGCCCAGAGCCCGACGCGGGGCTCGAACTCACGGACCGCAAGATCGTGACCTGGCTGAAGTCGGACGCTTAACCGACTGCGCCACCCAGGCGCCCCAAGGACCAATAATGTTTAAACTAAACCTTGAGAAAGAACTGGATCTTGATGACTAAAGAAAAAAATGGGGTGTCTAGGTAGCATCCTACTCTTGATTTCGGCTCAGGTCATGATCTCACAGTGTGTGAGATCAAGCCCTGGGTGGAGCTCTGCGATGACAGCATGGAGCCTGCTTGGGATTCTCTCTCTCTCTCTCTCTCTCTCTCTCTCTCTGCACCTCTCCCATGTGCACTTGATCTCCAGATAAATAAATACAGTTAAAAAACAGAAGAACTTTCTGGGTGGTGGAGGTGAAAGGCACAGGAATAGTAATATTTGGTCCACTTTAAGGAAAACAAAGACATAGTGAAGGACATTGACCCTTCCCTTCAAGGGAGGAACAAAAATAGGTGGGGGGAATAGGAGGTGCATGAAATATCTTTATAAAGGGTCTCAATTTGGTTTAGAGTATTAAGGAAAGCTCCCAAAGAAGGCAGTGCTTTCAGTTCAAATCTGAAAGATGGATAGGAATTAGCCTGGTATATGTTTGTGTGTATTTGGGAGGGTGGCTGTGGGCAGACAGGCAGAAAGCATTTCAAGCAGAAGGAAGAAATTTCACAGTAGAGAATAATGTAAGAAAGAAACTGTAAAGCAAGCTGGAGCTAAGAGGGCAACAGGGAGAACAAGAGAGATGTCAGAGTAGAGACACAGGCCATGTAGAAAGCCAGGAAAGAAATTTGTGTTTGTTTCTAACATTTAAAAAAGTTACCAAAAATTTCTTTCACCTGTAGGGCAGTTCACAACATGGTCCCTACAGTCAACATTGTATAGAAATTCTCTACATTTTAACTCTAAACTCCTTGCAACTAAGGATTATCTGTAATCCTTATAAATATTATAAACTCATACACCCTAATAAAGAATAATGTGTAACTGTTTTAAGTTTGATGTGATGAGGATAGCAAAACTCTGCTTTCAAAACAAAGTTTGAACAGCTTCAGGTTTTAGTAACTCAAAGCAGCAAAGACAATGAAAAGCCATAATACCTTGAGCATCACAATTACTTCCAGTATTTCAATGCCTTTTATATTTCATAAAATTATTACATCTCAATAAAATGTTTTCCTTTGGCAAATTATGTCATTAGGAAGGAAGGAAGGAAGGAAGGAAGGAAGGAAGGAAGGAAGGAAGGAAGGGGGAAGGAAGGAAGGAAGGAAAGGAAGAAGGGAGGGAGGGAAGGAGGGAGGGAGGGAGGGAGGGAGGATTATAGCTATCCCAGTTTCACACTTTTGAAAACTTCATTGCATTTGAATGTACCAAATCTGCTTCCTTTTTATCACCATTTCATCAACACATCAACTTGTAAAGTTGAGACTAAAGTCTTATGATAAAGACAGACCTTAAACTTTACAGTCATGGATGTTTCCTACATTCCTGTGCATGGCAAAAGAATATAAAGTTTTTACTTTGTTTTTAAACCCTTTCTAAAACTTACCAGTAAGTGAAGGTTACCAGCAGTGAGCTCTGAGGTGATCACAGAGTCAAGAATAAGGATGAGCTGTTCAGAAAGTCCAGAAAGCAGTAAATCAAAAAAGAAAATTTCTCCTTTCTTGTTTTTCAGCAGTTCTACTCTACTCCTTTAACCTGATATATTCTGGTGGAATACTGCATACTACATAAGTGTATTTTGCCATAGTGACCTTTCTTCCTTTTGAAAATTTGCTGATAGCTTCAAAATATTTAAATGCACATTTATAAAGGGAACAATGGAAGAGGGAAGACGTAGGGGCAGCTCTGGTTCTCTGAGCCTTACACTCAGGAATTTGAGTCTGTGGTCAGGCAATGCAAGTGGCAGCATGGAACAGAAGCAGGTCACAGGACATGATGGCACCAAAGGGAGAAGGCGCAAAGAGAAACACGATCATTCCAGCTGCTAAAAGAGAGGCCAGTTGAATACTGGGGATAAAAAAAAAAAAAAAAAAAAAAAAGCTTTATTAAGTTGGGTTGAGCACTGAGTGTTGTATGGAAACCAATTTGACAATAAATTTCATATTTAAAAAACAAGAATTCTTATGTGCAAAATCCAAAAGCAAAATGAACAATCTTCAACGTATTTTAGTCTTCATTATCTATACTCTTTCTTTAAATGAAATATTTATTGAGCATTTATTACATCTCAAATTGTGTCAACTGATGAGACCTGAAAGAAGAAAAATCCAGTGTTCTCAAAGAGTTCACAGTAGTTTAAGAGAGACAGACATATTAAAAGATAATTTTCATACAGTGTAACATGCATTCATCATATTCTTGTGGAAGCAAAGAAGAATGATACCTAACTTGGTTGGGAAGAATTATCTGGAATTCTTTCTGAAAGAGAAAGATTTAATTGAGATTTAAATAGAATAAGGAGAGGTTCTTCCAGGTAGGGGATAGCCAGAGCAAAGACAGATACTATGGCAAGGAGTAGCATGTAGTGTGGGGAACTAGAAACAGGATGGCTGGAAACTAAGTTCTGAGTCAGGGAGTATGAAGACATCAGGCTGGGTGAGTAAGCCGGCATTAAAGCAACAAAGGAGGAGACGTTAAATAGTGTGGCTCCTACCCTGAAGATGAAGGTAAACAACTGAGGATTTTCTCCCCCCGCCTTTTTTTTAATTAAAGTATACTTGGCATACAATATTATAGTAGTTTCAGGTGTACAACATAGAGATTTGACAATTATGTATCTTACAAAATGCTCACCACAATAAGTGCAATTACCATTCGACATCATATGAAGTTATTCCAATATTATGGACTATATTCCTTATGCTTTACTTCTCCTCTCTGTGATTTGTTTATAACTTGAGGTTTGTACCTCTCAATGTCTTTCACCTATTTTGCCCATCCCTCACCCCCGAAGGTTTCCTTAAGCAAGGGAGTGATGTGAATAGGAATATATATAAACACACATACACATACACATTTGAGGGGATCAAATATGGAAGCAAAGGGACCAGGTATGAAATAACTGCAATGGTCAAGGTGAGACATGACAAAGTTCATGCTACTGGAATGGTGGCTCCTACATACCTGAATTTGGTGCCGGATTGGATGGGCATAGGCAATGATTATGGGCAATGATAGAGAAATAGTCATCAAAGATGACTCCGAGGTTTCTAGAACTTAGAGGATTTTAGGCCAGAAACTATTCTGGGGAAACATAAGAAGTTCAATTTTATAAATGATCCATTTAAATGTTTCATTTATTTATTTTTGAGAGAGAGTGAGAGCAGGCAGGGGAGGGGCGGAAAGAGAGGGAGACGGAGAATCCGGAGCAGGCTCTGTGCTGTCAGCATAGATCCCTACATGGGGCTTGAAGTCAAGTTCAAGTCACGAACTGCGAGATCATAACCCGAGCCAAAGTCAGATGCTTGACCAACAGAGCTACCCAGGCACCCCTATAAATGATGCATTTAAAGTGCCAACTACCATTAATGGAAAATGTCTCGTAAACAGCTGTAATAAACTAGAATGAAGCTTTGTGTAGAGATCACAACTTGGAAATAGAAAAGTTTGGGTCACTGACTCATGTGTAAGAGGAAGCTGACACTGTGAGGGTGGATGAAATCACCTGTGGATAAGCCCTGGATTGTAGAAAAGAGCAGTAGACTGAGGACAGTGCTCTGGGGAGGAGGACATTTCATAAATGGGCAGAAAAAGAGGAGCCACTAAAGGATACAGAAAACAAACAGCCTGAGGCGAATAAAGAGCACCAGGAAAGGAAAGTGTTCTGAAAGCCAAGAGTGAAGGAAGAGATCCAAGAAAGGCCCTCCAAAACACACTGATTCCAAAAGTTAACGTTTTCTGACACTTTACTGCTAGTGCTTTTAAAAATGACGATGTGAATAATAGGCGAAGAGCTTTTGTTCACAAATTCCTTTTAACTCTTCTAATTTTTAATTTCTTTATTCTCTTATTCCCATACTTCTCATGCCCCCAAGGTATGAGTTATTGAGGGGTATTAAACATGATTATCCTTTTCTAACAACAGAGTTAGTAAATAACAACAAAGAAGGTGGTAAGGGGAGGGAGGTGTAAATGAGAGACATTGAAGTATCTCCAAATGATATGTGGAAAGTAAACCATATTTGGGCTTTGTTTCCTTTATTGCAAATTTGATTATTCAGTTCATAGCTTATCCTCACTCTTCACTTTTCTTTCCTTCTGATGCTCACTTTAAGCAATTTTGGAGTTTGTTGGCACTTCTTTAGGGACAAGTCAGGAATAAAAAAAAATAAATTCAATTCAAGCAATATACTTATGTAAATGGTGCTTATATTTTTATATGAAAACTCAAAGCCAGATATTCAAAATGAGTATCACGTTTGTTTTGACTGCCGACCCAAAGCAGACCACCACCACTACTCCTTCTAGTAGTAGCCAAGCATAACAAGAAACATAAGCAACCAAAAAACCACACATAAAACAAATCCTAAGGAATGTATGCAGAAGCTAAATAAACAGTGGAGGTCACCAAACACATGCACTGTCAGGAAAAGGGAAAAGAAATCTACGGAAAAAGAGAAACCACCTGCCAATTTCAAATAACTCAACTCCAAGAACTGACTGTGGTGAGCCTACTTGCTGATCCTAGACAGTCACCACTCAGACTTTCTGGGCTTTGAACATTAGCAATAACAATCTCGAATTTCATGCAGTGCAGAGCTTAGCACACAGGTGTTATAATCACAATTTCAAGTCTGAAAATGTCCTTGCCCTATTTAGAAAAAAGTGAGCTGTTTGTGATGTTCTGAATTGGGGAACAATGAAAAAAGAAAACCTTAAGCTTGAGTCTTTGTGCAATTTATGTCAAATATCTCTATTGCTTCTGCAGAATTACATTTGAAGTTTATAGCAGCTCATTATCTAGCAACTATCCCTATAATATGGAAAGAAGTAAGAATCTGACTGCAGTTTTGCAGGAGTCTCAACATATGTGTACGATCTTAAGAATCTTCAGTGACACCTCAGGTTTATAAATCCAAGGCAGAGCCTGGGACTAAACCTATCTACTAAGTTAAGACCAGCATCAAGGACGTTCTCGGGTATTACAGTACAAGTTTTAGCTGGGAGGGCAAAAGACCAGAGCTTAAAGCTTTATAAGAATCTCTAATAATGTCTCAGGCAAGGTCAAAATAACTGAACTGAGGTGGGATGAGGTCGTGACAAGGATATAGGCATAGGAACAGAAAATCTGGGAGGTTGTTGATACTTAGACTTCTGCGCAAAGAAGAATTTTGTGCTGACAATGCTCCTGGGCTAAAACTATCTTGAAGCTACTTACCTAACTGGATTCCTGGGGACTGAAGTCTCTGAGGCAGAGATCAGTCATGAGAATAAAAGGCAAGAGAAAGCAATAGCTGAAGAGGTGGTTTGGTGGACAAGCTTCCAGGATAACTTGGGAAATGGATCTCTAGCAGAACTCTAGTTACATACACTGGGCACGTGTGAGGACTGTAGCTTGGGGAACTACCAAGGGTTACTTTATCAGATTGGGACTCGAGAAGGAAATGAGCTGAGATCTAGGATGCAGGATGGGAGCCCTGTGCATTATATTTGAAATTCCAGCCTAGATAAGGGTTGCAATAAATGTGATTTGTGTATAATTTGAGTGTCTAAAAGCTAATGCTTCCTGGGTCAGCTTGTTGGGGTGGTTCTTACTAAGGGTTAGCATGGGCCACAAGAGATTAGGGAGAAGGTAATAACTCCTAGGAAAGCCTACGTATTTTCTTCTCTCAACACTACCATTAGGTCTGGCACCATTCAAGGGCTTAGTCATGAAGAACAAGGAAGGGGGAGGGTAAAATGAAGTTAGAACATGGGCTGGTAACCCAAATGACAAAAACACCCCACCACTACCACTACCAAAGGTATTAATCATCTTCAAGACTTTGCCATAGAATAATTTTAATGTAAAATTAGAAAGAATGGTATGTTAGATAGTCTATTCATCTTTGTGCCATTTGCAACTGTTCCACAGATATCGCCATTAATTGAATATTCAAGTTTTCCCGGAACACCAGAGTGACAAAGACCTCACTCCTTTAAAAGACCTCACTCATTCCACTCACTGGAATGCTGAGTTAAAACATTCTTCTTTAAAATGAACTCAACTGTATCTCTTTGAAACTTAGATCTTACTAGTCCTCATTCTATCCCATGGAATGAAACAAAATAGATTCTAATCATTATCATTCTAAAAAGTTCTTCTGCATTCTAGTCACTGTCTTATGAATGCCTTCCAACTTGTCTAGACCCCTCCTAAAATATGTTAATTAGGCATACTCTAATCTAGTGAGCAAAGATTAGAAAAGAAATGGTACCTCTTCTATCCTTGATATAAAAGCATTAAAAAGAGGGAACTGGGTTGTCCTTCTGGCCATGTGATATTGATAACTAAGTCAGTTATAATCTTCACATCTTTTAAAAGAGTATCCACATGCTATAAAATATATGGGAGTAGTGTTGATTTTTTTAGAATGATATATGTTAAGTATTGAAACTGGAGAATTTGGAAAAGAATTAAGAAAATTTAAGTCATGTATAATTCTAGCAGGGCCTGGGCATGGAAGATGATTACTGAAGAAAAGTGGCATAGGAGAACAAACACACATGACAATTAGAAAAGAAGAAAGTGGGGGGGGGGGGCGCCTGTGTGGCTCATTTGGTTGGGTATCCAACTTCCGCTCAGGTCATGATCTAGCGGTTCGTGGGTTTGAGCCTGATATCCAGCTCTGTGCTGACAGCTCAGAGCCTGGAGCCTATTTCGGATTCTGTGTCTCCCTCTCACTCTGCCCCTCTCCCACTCGCACTCTG
Organism: Puma concolor; assembly: GCF_028749965.1. Lineage (NCBI taxonomy): Eukaryota > Metazoa > Chordata > Mammalia > Carnivora > Felidae > Puma > Puma concolor. Next base: position 36,972,911 of record NC_141668.1, read on the forward strand.
TCTTTCTCTGCCTCTCAAAAATAAAGAAACATAATTTAAAAATTTAAAAATAGAAAAAGAAAAGAAAAGAAGAAGGGGCACCTCGGTGGCTCAGTCAGTTGGGTGTCCAACTTTGGCTCAGGTCATGATCTTGCAGTCGGTGAGTTTGGGCCCCTCTGTGCTGACAGTTCAGGGCCTGGAGCCTGCTTTGGGTTCTAGGTCTCCCTCTCTCTCTGCCCCTCAGCCGCTCATACTCTGTCTCCCTCTCTCTCAAAAAGAAACATAATTTTTTTTGTTGTTTTAAATAAAAAAAGAAAAGAAGAAAACAAACAGGTTTGAAAACACTGTAGAGCTGGGGGTCAGGGAGGGGCTAGTTACACAGGGGCATAAGGAACTTCTGGAGGGTGATGGACTTGTTCCATAACTTGATTGTAGTAGTGGTTACAAGACTATATGCATTTGTCAAAAATCATAGACCCACACAGTAAGAAGGGTAAATTTTACTGTGTGTTAGTGTCACCTCAATAAAGAAATTAATCTATAAGAAAATATATGCGTCATCATGGTCCCAATTTTGTAGAAAAAAGTTACAACCAAAAGTGTGAATGGTAGGTTTCAGGAAATAAGCTTATGGATTTACTGAAGGACATTCCAGTTAGAAGCAGACACTTGAGTTGAAAAGTCATATATAATGAACACTGTGATGGTCACAATGAGATCATGTGATTGCAGAAATTATGAGCAGAAAACCACTGGAAACTCAAAGGAAATCAATTCAGTTGAATGGTGAAAACAGAATGGAAGTAAAAAGCTGTTTATATGTATACGTGTTTGTAGGCAGAGAAGTTGCCATTCATACTGTAGCCCTTGGATGTTATTACTGACTTGGCTTTTAGGCAAAAGCAGTTGCTCATTATTAATGATAGCCCCTGAAAAACACTAAAAATTGAAAAAAAAAACACACACAAAAAACAAAAGGAACAAAACAGGGCTAAGGGCAGAATTCTTTATCACACAAATAGAGCCTACCCTTCAGCTAATCAGTACTCTTTAGGATTAATCGTTCAACTAATTATGATCTACCCAACTGCATTGCCATCTACTCTCTATTTCTTTATCTTATTTGGTTATGGTGAAATGCTTTACTTATAAGGCATCTACCACAGTTGTCTTTTTTTCTGTCAAAAAAGATAACACAGTAGCCCCCTACCCACAGTTCCACTTTCTGTGGTTTTGGTTACCTGCAGTATGGGTAACGCTACCCCACAATTGCTTACACCATTCACCTCACCTCCTCTCATCACATAGGCATTTTATCATCTCCCATTATCCTAAAAAGGGTGATGACAGTGTAAGATATTGTGGGAGAGAGACAGAGACCACATTCACTTAACTTTTATGATAGCACATTGTTATAATTGTTTTATTTTATTATTAGTCATTGTTGTTAATCTCTTACTGTACCTAATTTACAAATTTAACTTTATCCTAGATATGTATCCACAGCAAAAAAACACAGTGTGTGTATATATATATGTGTGTGTGTATATATATATATATATATATATATATATATATATACACATATATATAAGGTTCAGCATGACCCGTGGTTTCAGGCATCCACTGAGAGTCTTGTAATGTATCTGCCAAATATGAAGGGGGAGTGAAGCAGAGTTAGCTGGACAAAAATTTTTCTCTATGAACTCATGGTTGCTTCTAGTGAACACTACTTCCCTTTTTAAGAGCTCATAAATCATCCCTTTAGTAATCTGTTCTAGTCACTATTTTATAGCTTTGAGAACTCACCTACCTTTCTTGGCCTTTTTTTCTCTTTCCCTCCCCCGCCCTTTCTCTTTAAATGGGGGCCTCTGTATTCACTCTTTGAATAATTCTCTGGGCAAGATTTCCACGCTCCACCTTTACAAAAAAATTCCAGACAACTGTTCAGAAACTTCACTCCCCAATTTTTATCAACTTAGAGAGGGACAGCATTTGTTCATGCCAGGTTTGGGAGCCAGGGACTGCTTTTTAACAGTCCTGTCCCTAATGTGGATTTTAATTCCTTTTTAATGGTGTTTGTTTAGTACTTTTCAATCCAAAGATCATTCTTCTTGATTAAAAAAAAAGTCAAAATAGAAGCTAAATTGCTCTGTCTTTCTTAGGCATGGATTTAAGTCTCAAGCAGCAGATCTATCATTTCCATGTTCTTTCTTCTTACTCTGAACATAAGGACATATGTATTGAAATTACATTTAGATCATTCCTACTTAGACTTCAAGTTTGTGGAAGTGACATAGTTTGCCAAGGAGCCTTAGTAGAGATTATGGCTAACCCCTCTCCCCAACTAGCTACCTTAGACACCAGCATTCACTATATTAAATATGCTGATTTATATTTCACTCTGTGGTTATTTAAAAAATGTAAGTCATACAAAATTTTCCATAAAATGAGTAAAATGAATAGGTCATATATTTCAATTTTAAGTCTTGCATTACTTATAATTAAATACACTTTTAAATGCTTATTTATTTTGAGAGAGAGCATGAGCAGGGGAAGGGAAGAGAGAGAGAGAATCCCAAGCAGGCAAGTGCTGTCAGCTCAGAGACTGACTCTGGGGCTCAATCTCATGAACCAGTGAGATCATGACCTGAGCTGAAATCAAGAGTCAGATGCTTAAACTGACTGAGTCACCCTGGCACCCCTAATTAAATACATTTTTTTACTGTCCTATATGGTGGCCAGGTGCCACATGTGACTATTTATTTTTTTTTTTTTTTTAATTTTTTTTTTTCAACGTTTATTTATTTTTGGGACAGAGAGAGACAGAGCATGAACGGGGGAGGGGCAGAGAGAGAGGGAGACACAGAATCGGAAACAGGCTCCAGGCTCTGAGCCATCAGCCCAGAGCCTGACGCGGGGCTCGAACTCACGGACCGCGAGATCGTGACCTGGCTGAAGTCGGACGCTTAGCCGACTGCGCCACCCAGGCGTCCCCACATGTGACTATTTAAATGAACGTTCTTTAAAAGAAAAGACACTAAAATATTCAGGCCACATTTCAAGGGCTCAGCAGCCACATGTGGTTGGTTTAATTGTGCCAGACAGTGTAGTATAGAACACTTCCATCATCACAGAAAGTTCTATTGGAAAGCACTAATCTAGATACATAAAATGTGATGTCTAATTGGCTTTTTTCAAATGCAGTTTTCTCATACGAAATTTCTACACATGTCAATCACTGTTTTAAGAGGTGATTCTATTAACAGCAATGCATATATTGCATCATGAATGAACTACTTGCAAATTATAATCAAATGTATTGATTTGTTCTCATACCAATTGATTTTTAAAAAGACAACTAATAAATGTAATGTATAATGCTTCAGATCACAGGATCCAGTGATAATGGTTAATCTGAATTCCCAAGATGTTTACTGCAAAGCCTATACTATTAGCATAACAGGACAGTACATTTCAGTAGTATTTGGCCACCATTTACTTTGACTAAGAAAGCTATGGTAATTAACTAGGAATGTATATTTCTAATTTCAACTCAAAAGGAAAATATCACCCCAAGGACTAGGATGTAAAAAGATATTATGCTGAAAATAGGTGTTCCAGCACTAATTCTTTTTTCTGTTTTCTAGTGTTTGTTCTCTTAGACAATCTTGACAAGCACAAATAGAAACCATAGCTAAACCTCCCAGTAGCTGGTGACTTTTGTTTTTTCTTCTGAGCCAGAAACTCTTTTTAATAGATCTAGGAGAAATGTAAGGCAACTGGCTAAAATGATATTAATAAAATAAAAGGAGGAAGTTAAAATACTCGAAAAAGAGATTGAGGGAAAACATGGTAGCATCTAGTATAGTGGCTTGCAGGTAAATGCTGAATAATTTAAAGTTAAGGAGAAGGAGAGTGAAAGAGAAGAGGGAATAAGGAAAGAAAGAAGAAAGGGAGGAAGGGAAAAAGGAAGAAATGAAAGTCACAGGATAATGCCACAGGAGATTTAAAGTTCACAAAGAAACCTAGTTAGATGTACAAAACAAAAGTGACTCATAATTAATAATACAAACGACAGTAAAACAAATTGTTATAGCCAAGGTATAAACATGTACAGACAATAGTGGTCTTGATTCTCAGCCTCCCAAAAAAATAAGTAGGTAAGTAAGTAAGTAAATAAATAAATAAATAAATAAATAAATAAATAAATGATGATTCCAACTCAGAAAGGTAACACAAATGACTAGAATACAAGCATGGTCAAATAGTATAATATGCTGATAATAAGGGCCAACAATGGTTAAGTATGATCCACACACTAAAAGAAAAAAAGTATAATGGTTCACAAAATCAGACAGAGCAAACTTATTGGAATTAGACAACCAAAAGTCAATTACCAGAGGCCAAACATAAACAGACAATGGAAACAGAAAGAAGTTTAAAATATTTAAAGCAGACAAAAGAACAATCTCTTGTTTGTTTTGTAGGACACATTCAGGCTGATGAAGTCGTCAAGAAACACCTTCAAAACTCAGAGAGGTGCGATTATACTTCAGCATTTGTAGAGAACCAATGCAATGGTGGGAAGGCTATCAGACCATTAATAAAAATAAAGCACTAGAGGAGAATTTTTTGTTTTCTAGCTTTTTCCCCCATCTCCCTACATCCATCACAACTTGAATCAGAAGACATATCCCCATAAATTACTGCAGCTTATTAAGGCAGTCTCAATGAAGGGGGGATGGTGAGGGCTGGGGTAGGGAAACACAAATCAAAATCTCCAGGGTAAAAAGTAATTCCCACCTTTCACCCTCCCCCCACCCTCCACCCATCAAGATTCCAGACCTATAATAAAGCCATTTTCTTATCTCCCTGATACAGTTTTTGACTACCACAGAAGCTATTTCATATGTACAAATCGTTTGCTTTCTTTTCATTTATGAGAGAACTCCAGAAGGAGAACAAGAAAGAAGGAAATTATGCTTAACAATTAATGCAGATAACTGGTGTTTTTCATAACATATGAAAATCATCTAGTCCAAACTTCTCACTTGAAAAAAAAAAAAGCACTGAGGCCAAAAAAGATTATATGGTTTTTCCAAGATTACATAATTTGTATATGCAAAGCTAAGACCCAATGACACGCATCCCTGCCAAAATTCTTACCTCTACACAATGTACCAACTGGGTACCCCAGTTTCATTAGTGTCAGATAACACATTTGTATAGTATGAGATAACTGAAAAAAAAGGAAATATGCATTTACTTTAAAACACAGAAGCTTGGGAATTACAGTCCAGTTAGGCTAACTCTTGGGCAATTCATAGTTTAAATTATTTTAAAAGCTCCAGAAAACATCGAGTCTTTAAGTAGTGGCTTATGGAGATTTATGGTAGACAAATCTGACTAAACGGATCTAACTCACTTACTTACTTAAGATAAATAATCTTACAAATTCCTCAAGAGCCATGGCCATTCCTTATTCCTACTTGGATGCCTAGGGCATGACACAATACTTGGCACATAGCAGGAGCTCAATCAATATTTAACAAATAAAATTGAAGCCCATTGCTAAACTGTTAAAAGGTGTCAAGCAACAACAAAAGCCGACCACAGATAGACTTAGAAATTAGTGACAAAATGATTCTAATGACAAGAATGGCTCCTTACAACTGTAGAAATGGTGGCTTCTAGCCAGTGGTGTTTGTTTTTCAATAATTAATTTGTAGGATTGAGTGAAGACTTGAAAACTGCTTATTCAAAAATCCAAAATAATATTAAAATATTGGGAATCATGTGAATTTAGGAAAACTCACAGGAAAAATTTCTGTAACAGATGTTAAAAAAACCAACACAAAGAACAAACATATGGCTTCTGCTCTTGACTCCTTAATTACTTGCCAATTTAACCTTTCTTTCAATTTTTTTCTTACTTGCAATATGAGAATAAAAGTACTTGGCCAGCTGTCCTCAGGGGTTTTTATTTTACCACACAAAGGATGCACCTAGTTGCCAAAGATGACCCCAGCTGTTTCTCCTCTTCTGGCACATGCAAGGTGCTCCTTCAAGAGGTGAAGTCTATTTACCTTCCTTCTGGACTGCATTAGCCTCACGACTTGCCTTGGCCGATAGAAAGTGGCAGAAATGCCCCTAGGCCAGTTGTAGGCCTAGCTTTGAAGAGGATTGTCTACTTTTGCCTTTGCTCTGGGTAGCTAGTTATCATGCTGAGTGGAAATTCTGGCTGGATGGGGAACAGTAAGGAGGAGACAGACTGGGGGAGACAGAGGCCACAGAGGAGAACCAAGAAGTCAGGTATGTGGCTGAAACTTTCATGTAAGTTCAAGCCCAGCCCCACCGCCAGATGATGCCAGCCAGCTGCAAGAGTGACCCCAGCCTTTACCAGATAGATGATCCACTTGGCCAACATGCCCCTCTCCTGCCTTCCACAACCTACAGAATCATGAGAAATAAATCTCTGTTGCTTTTAGCCACTAAGTTTAGCATGGATAGTTAGAAAGCAAATAGACAACTCAAATAGTTAGTGTATTTGAAGCTTTGGAAGAGTGAACCAATTTAGAAAAATGCCAGAAATTTTCTGAAAATGGAAGTAAATGCAAAAGTCAAGATAAAGGATCATAGTTAAGCAACTTTATCCAACTGGGCATGCTTTCAAGTGTGAAAACACTACTACAGTACTTGACTTTTTAAATAATTTCACTCTTGTTGAAAATTGGACAAGGGATGAGGCTAATATTTTCCCTGCCTGGAAATTCATGTCAGATGATGTTTGCATGAGTAACATAGTCCTGTGGACATACTCAAGATTATGCAAATTATTACAATGGTAGTTTAAAAAAGTATACTCAAATACAAGTAGTAAGGTTACACCAATTCTAACATTTATATATATAAGATCATACTTATTTCATTACTGCATCATTAAGAACACATTCCCTTTCTTGGTAGCAAATTACTTAAGCCACATGTCACAGATGTGTTCAGACATTTTAGTTGAGATTATTTTGCCATTCAGCTGAAGTTGGAAAGATGACCTTAAGTTTTGTTCTGCATTTATTTTCCTTTGATTTTAATGCCTTTTAGCATTGTCATTATTACTTTCCTTATATTTGAAAGCTTCTTAATTTTTGTTCCTCAATATATTTGGAAATAGAGAATAGAATTCACTTGCCTTGTGAAATTGTTATTGTAATAATAGTAAATGAGAAGATACTTTTTTTTTTTTAATTTTTTTTTTCCAACGTTTATTTATTTTGGGGACAGAGAGAGACAGAGCATGAATGGGGGAGGGGCAGAGAGAGAGGGAGACACAGAATCGGAAACAGGCTCCAGGCTCTGAGCCATCAGCCCAGAGCCTGACGCGGGGCTCGAACTCACGGACCGCGAGATCGTGACCTGGCTGAAGTCGGACGCTTAACCGACTGCGCCACCCAGGCGCCCCGAGAAGATACTTTTAATATAATTTGATCTGATGCTATATGAAATAAGCTAAGAGTTGAGATTTTTAAAATAAATATATTATTTAGTAATACGAATAGCACATTTTTCCCCAAAATGTGATTTTTTTTCTGTGTAAGTGAAATTTTCTTCTATTTTTAATTTTTAAAAAATTGATTTTCAGTATTTATTTATTTTTGAGAGAGAGAGAGAAACAGAGTGCAAGCGGGGGAGGAACACAGAGAGAGGAAGACACAGAATCTGAAGTAGGCTCCAGGCTCTGAGCTGTTAGCACAGAGCCTGACACGGGGCTCGAACCCACAAACCGTGAGATCATAACCTGAGCTGATGTCAGTCGCTTAACCGACTGAACCACCCAGGCACCCCAATGAAGCTTTCTTTTATAAGAAAGACCTGATGAGAAAGAGAAATTGAGAAGTATGGTATTCATAAAAGAAGCTTATCCCTTTGTTTTGATCAAGAAAATAAATAATTTGCTATGTTGAAAATTACAAACTTGTAAAGCCCTTTTTGCATACAGAATATGAAGATTATATGGGGTCTTAATCTAAGATATTTAACTTTAAAAATACAGATTCAGAGAACTTTATAGACATATTTTATGTAAATAGTTTACATAAAAATTTCTATAAATCAATTAATAACTTTAAAAAGCAGGGAACTTTACCTTTGAAGGAATATTGTAGTTAGATTATGGAGAAATGAATATTCCTTTTTTAAAAATCACATTAATCCACATCTAAGTTATGCTTTCAAACTATTTAATGCCATATGGTAATTTTCTTAAAGTCAATCGTAATGATATGGAAGATCATACCTTATCAAAATTCTCAGAAGTAGAATATTTAAATAGAAAAGTTTTTAAATATTCACTGAAAACCTGTAATGTGGTGGGCCCAAGGCACCCACTTTTTACACTTACTTTTTTGAACCTCACATTATTCTTAGGGATAAATATTATTACCACCAATTTGAAAGGTAAGAAGGCTAAAATTGAAAAGTTTTGTGGTAAAAAACCCAACATAAAAAGCCGGTGAGTGTCCAGAATTAAGTTTTCAACAAAAGTCAGCCTAATTACAGTACCCATGGCTTTCTCCTTGTTTCACAGCACTTAGGGTTAATGTTTGAAAAATGGCAGATGTTATTACTTTGCATGGCCTCACAGCATGATGACCTTCAAACTTTGTAATCTAGCATCATCCCATCTCCCCATTTGTTTTTAATTTTTTTTTTTTTTTTTCAACGTTTATTTATTTTTGGGACAGAGAGAGACAGAGCATGAACGGGGGAGGGGCAGAGCCATCTCCCCATTTTTATTGTCTTTCACTAAGAATTCTCTGAAATAGTTCCCGAGAGTGCAATGATGGAGATACATTTAGTATATTGTTGGAGAAAATAGCATAACTTTGTGGAGGTGGGGGTGGGAGTGGGGAAAGGGCCTTTGAGGGAAAACTAACCTGGATCCTGATGCTTGAAGGATGAGTAGGGGTTAAGTAGGTGGGTATTTTAGGCATCAGCAGATACACAGAGCACAAAATAGCACAGAGTATCCAACAAAATATATTTCTAGGATTAGCAGAAAATAAAATTCGAAGTAGCATGGTGGGATGAGAGAGACAAGAAGACATGGAGGGTCTTATGTGCTAAAAGGAAGACTGGATTTATCACTAAACGATAACTATTAAGAAGTTTTTAAGAGAAGAAGTTTCAGGATCATATTTGTTTCACAGAAATCACCTTGAAGCTGTATGAAAAATGACTTGTGGGTAAGGAGAGGGGTTTGGTAGTAAAAGTGACAAGGACACGGTTAACTACGAGGGTAATAACTGGTCAAGAGATGTACCTGAACTACTTCTGTGGTAAGTTGTGGGGGTATAGAGAGACGAGTAACAGAGCTTGCCTATATAGTACCTTGTCCAGAGTCCAAAAGGTGTTTTCTCCATGAGATACTTCACTTTTCTGTGTTGGACAACTGTCAAATTACACCTATTGCATATGTACAAAACACTTTACCAACAGTGCCTGAAAATCAGTAATAAATCACATTTACACTCCTCTAGGCACTTACACTGCCTTGTCCTTGTGCAGAGCACAATCTACATGATGGCAAATGGTTCTTCATGTAGTTACGAGAGACTGTGTTTGTGACCAGTGACCAGAGAAAGTGAAGAGGCAGGATGACCAAGCATTGACTTCATTTGCTGATTCGATACCATTTCATAAATTGAGTTAAAGAATCTAGGAAGAGAAAACAGCTGGAGGGTAGGATGAGATTTTAATTTTTTTTAATGTTTATTTATTTTGAGGGAGAGAGAGAGACAGAGTGTGAGCAGGGGAGGGGCAGAAAGAGAGGGAGACACAGAATCAGAAGCAGGCTCCAGGTTCTGAGCTGTCAGCACAGAGCCCGACACGGGGCTCAAACTCACGAACTGCGAGATCATGATCTGAGCTGAAGTCAGACGCTTAACCAACTGAGCCACCCAGGCACCCTAGGATGAGATTTTAATAAATTCAGTGTGGGTCTCATGAATCTTAAAATTCCTAGGGAATATCTTCATGAAGTGTTTACTAGACACTGGATATGTACATCTGAAACTCAGGGGAAGGTCAGAGTAAAATAAGAGTTTTAATGATGAGATGACCCAGAAATATAACATGGAGTGAGAAGAACAGCAGGAGGGAGTAGCATTAGGCAAACATTAATGTAAAAGGCCAATAAGTGAAGAAATTCCCACAGGAGATAAAGAATAGTCCAGAGAGGCGGAATGAAAATTAGTGACAAATGCTTTCAAAGAAAGCAAAGGGCAAGATACTCACCAGGTGTCAATGCCCCAGGAAAAGTTCAGCAAGAAAACACCAATGGAAAGGAGCTTCACTACTCAAATGTAAATCCCTGGCATCTGACATAGGTCTTGCCACCCAAAAGGTCCTCAATGTTTGCTGAAGGAACGTATGAAGAAACTCTTCTACATCATTTTGCTTTTGAAGAGGGGGTGGCAATATGATGGAGTAGAAAGGAGCTGGGGAGGAAAAACGTGTATTTCCTAAACACCTACAATGTACCAGATTTTGTGCTAGGAGCTTTCATAAGCTGTCTCACTGAGATAATATCCACATTGTACTGATCGTAAGCAAAACAATCTGAGGGCTTAAATGGAACGTAACCACTCAGTCAATGACTGAGCAATATTTAAACCCAATGCCTGTCTCTAAAGTGAAGATTCCTGGTGCTCTCCCAGCTCTGTCACTGACCAGCTTTTGACAAAATGGATATTTCTTAATTCATAAGAAATTTACAAGAACTTGGGGTAGATACCTCCAATACTGTTTCATATTCAAAGCTGCAGTTACCTTGGTATTGGTCATACTTAACATCCCTGATGTGTACTTTGGCTTAGCCAGACTTCATATTCTCCAAGTGAATTTAGACTTTGTTTTCTTCTTCTGGAACTATTTCAGAGAGTTCCGTAGACAACAGAAGCTCTATATTTTTAATAAATTGGCAAGGATTTTTAAAAGCAATTTGTTTATCAAACAATTTAATCAGCTCAAGAACTATTATAAGAGAAGGCAGTTAACATAAGCCTTTGCAAAGAAGGCAAAGGTTTTTAAAACATTACAAAAAAGTAACTAACACACCTATTATCTGTGGTGAAGAAGTAGAAAACCAAGCAAAAATATCAAACGAATGTATTAAGAACTACTTTTAAAAGCTCCTTGTATTCAGATCAGTAAGATGACATACAATATAGAAAACTTAAAATTCTTGATACACCATTTTGCATTCAACTATGCTTTTCAAAAATTTGAGAGAGGTAAGAGGCCTTCACTGTGAAGCACTAAAAAGCAGATTCTGTCTGAGATTTAACTGATCACTTGAAAGAGACACAGCCTCAGATTTGAAAGTAAGCTTAACTTTTATGCAGAAGTCACTGGAACAGGATCTGCTAATCAATCAATTTTTAAATCTCTAGTAAAGTAACATGAGCTATACTCAGGTCTTCTATAAAGTGCATCAATTTAACTTTCTTTTGTGACAGAGAAATGGCAATTACAAATGTCCTGGAGTCAGGAACCACAATATACCAGATGTGGGTAAGTCCTTTTAATTAGCTTTATCTGGTGGCCTTGCCAATAAGATTTTTTTAAAAAGTGGCATGTGGCTAATACAAGTGTGCCACTAGTTTGAAACTGGCTTGTTGTTAATCTGAAGAGTTTTACAGAGTAGTGCCTGAAGAAAGACATTCAATTTAGATATTGTCAGTACACATTTAAGGAAAAATAGAACACAAGAAATATGTCAATCACAAAGTCTGTCAGAAATAAACAAAATGATATGACCTGTATGTAAATATGACAATATGGTATTAAAAATTCACCTATGATTATTGTATACATGGAGGGAATACCGAATTATCAAAATTACCAAAAATGTCCCATCTACTATGATCTGTAATAATTAAACCGTTATAGGGCATAATATTTGCCTGAGAACTTTATTTGAATAAGGGATCACTGAAGAAAATTTAAAATTTAGAATATCAAGAAGAACCAGAGAGAAGTAAAGTTGCTTATGGGGTTAGAAAGGGAAGAAAAAAGGGTTAGATAATTCAGATTTTAGTTTATAGAAGAGAAATATGGGGCAGAATGTTAACAATTACACTAAAATGTATTGCTTTTTATTAAAAAATCAAGCATGACCTAGCTATGACACTACAAATCAATGGCAAATATAGAGCCAAAATTAATATTAAGAATTTAACAAAGCAGGAGTTTAAGTTTTCCTAGACAAAAGATTTAGGGTTAACTCAGATAATGACTGAATCTTTAATCATAAGACTTAAATAATAAGCTATTTAATATTGTCATTGGATTTTGTACAGATATTTTATATCCAAACTGAACTCTTGCTTGCCTCCCAAACATACCTCTCATGCTTCCATTTTGCTCCTGGCTCACTCATAATCATCTTTCATTCGTAGCTTAACTGTCATTTTCTCAATTTAAAATAGATGCCCTCTGCATTCATTTCTTGTAACTTTTTATTATTTTTCTTTAGAGCATTTATGGCAAATTGTAACTACCTACCATATCTTTTTCTTAAAATATTTTTTTTATGTTTATTTATTTATTTATTTTGAGAGAGAGAGAGACAGACAGACCATGAGTGGGGTAAGGGCAGAGGGAGAGGGAGACACAGAATCCGAAGCAGGCTCCAGGCTCCACGCTATCAGCACTGAGCCTGATGTGGGGCTCGAACTCATGAACCAGGAGATCATGACCTGAGCCGAAGTCAGACACTTAACCAACTGAGCCACCCAGGTTTCCCTTTCTTAAATGTTTTTAATGTTTATTTGTTTTTGAGAGAAGGAGAGACAGAGCATGAGTGGGGGAGGGGCAGAGAGAGAGGGAGACACAGATCCAAAGTAGGTTCCACACTCTGAGCTGTTAGCACAGAGCCAGACATGGGGCTCAAACTCACGAAGAGGGAGATCATGACCTGAGCCAAAGTCTGAGGCTTAATTGGCTGAACCACCCAGGCGGTCCTGTAATTACCTATCATTTCTATTTATGTATTAAGCAGCTTCTATAAGCCAATTATTGTGCTAGGTACAGGATACATCTCTCCCCTTTGCAGGGTTATAAGCTGAAAGAAAACAACCACTACCCCTATTTTAAATCCTACATACTATAGCTGAATACAATGAAGGAAGGAAGGAAGGAAGGAAGGAAGGAAGGAAGGAAGGAAGGAAGGAAGGAAGGATAAAGGAAGGAAGAAGGAAGGAGGAGAGAAGAAGCTTCTTTTCTTGGTGATAAGGAAAGAACAAGGTACAACCAAGGTAATGATTGTGTATTGCAGAGAGTATTAGGCATTTTAGATTTAATTCCCCCATCCACGTGGAATAGATGGTATTGTGCTCATTTCGTCAAATAATAATTTGAGGATCAGACAGATTAAGTCATTAGCCCAAAGCTAACAGCTGATAATTAGTGAAGGTAAAAATCAAACCCCAAACTGTGCACTTTTCAGGCAATATAATTGCAATCTCACCAAGTTTCTAGGTCTACAGTTTCATGACAATGTACATGTGTCAAGAAAGTTATTTCAAAAGTTTGTCATTCCCCTGACAGCACAGTATCACTTGACAGAGCAAGCATTAAAGTGCCCTCCAGGTTTTGCTGTGAAAATAGGTATTTGTGTTATCAATATTTTCTATTTTTATATAACCTCAAATTTAGGTTTGAGGTTAACTAAACTAAACTAAAGTAAACCCATTAGTTGATAATTATACATAAAACCGTAAGACTTTTTAGTAGATAATATTTAAAACACTTAAAAATACAACGTTGTGTTTTGTGAGTGAATTTTTTTCATTTTAAAAATTACTATAAAACATTGATGAAAGATATTGAAGATGACAAACAAAGGGAGAGCTATCTCATGCTCATGGATTGGAAGAACAGAGAGAGTGGTAAACTGTCCATACTTTAAAGCAATCTAAGATTTAATGAAATCTCTATCAAAATACCAACAACATTTTTCAAAGAACTAGAACAAATAATCCTAAAATTTGTATGGAACCACAAAAGACCCCAAATAGCCAAAGAAATCTTGAAAAAGAAAAACAAATGTGGAGTATCCACATTTCAAGTTATACTACAAAGCTGTAATAATAAAAACAGTATGGTATGGGCACTTAAATAAGACACATCAATGGAACAGGATAGAAAGCTCAGAAACAAACCGAGGATTATATGGTCCATTGATCTTCCACAAAGGAGGCAAGAATTTATAATGGGAAAAAGACAGTCTTTTTAACAAATGGGTGTTGGAAAAACTGGGAAGCTACATACATGCAAAAGAATGAACTAGACCATTTTCTTACACCAGACACAAAAATAAACTCAAAATGGATTAAAGACCTAAATGTGAGACCTGAAGCCATAAAATTCGTAGGAGAGAGCACAGGTGGTAATTGTTCTGACATCAGCCACAGCAACATTTTCTAGATATGTTTCCTGAGGCAAAGGAAATAAAAGCAAAAATAAACTATTGGGACTATATCAAAATAAAAATCTTCTGAACATCAAAGGAAACAATCAACAAAACTAACAGACAATCTACTGAATGGGAGAAGATATTTGCAAATGACACATCCAATAAAAGGTTAGTATCCAAAATATATAAAGAATTTACAAAACTCAACACCTCCAAAAAACAAATAATCCATTAAGAAATGGGCAGAAGACGTGAATAGACATTTTTTTCCAAAGAAGACATATATATGACTAACAGACACATGAAAAGGTGTTCAACATCACTTATTATCAGGGGAATGCAAACAAAACTACAATGAGATATCACCTCACACCTGTCAGAATGGCTAAAATCAAAAACACAGGAAACAATAAGCGTTGGTAATGATGTGGAGAAAAAAGGAGCCCTCTTGCACTGTTGGTGGGTATGCAAACTGGTGCAGTCACTGTGTAAAACAATATGGAGGTTCCTCGAAAAATTAAAAATAGAATTACCTTATGATCCAGTAATAGCACTATTGGGTATTTACCCAAAGAATAAAAACACTAATTTGAAAGGATATTTGCACCCTTATGTTTATTGGAGCATTACTTAAAATAGCTAAATCATGTAAGCAGCCCAAGTGTCCATCAATAGATGAATGGATAAAGAAGTGTGGTGTGTATATATATATATATACACACACACACACACATACATATATATATGTATATGTATATATATGTATATGTATACATGTGCATGTATATATATGTATATATATGTATATGTGTATATATATACACACACAATACATATATATGTATATGTATATATACGTGTGTGTGTGTGTGTGTGTGTGTGTGTGTGTGTACAGACACACACAGGAGTCTGTTTCTTAGTTTGTCTCTCTTTTTTTATTTGCTTTGTTTCTTAAATTACAATATGAATGAAATCATATGGTATTTGTCTTTCTTTTCATTCTTTTTCATGGTTGAATACTGTTCCTATATAGTGCTAAAGAAGTATACTACAGCATAGCTTAATATAATGTAATATAATATAATATAATATAACATAATATTCCGATATATTATTCAGACTTAAAAATTGAAATCTTGCCATTTGCAACAACCTGGAGCTACAGAGTTTAATGTTAAGGGAAATAAGTCAGTCAGAGAAAGACAAATACCATATGATTTCACTCATAAATGGAATTTAAGAAACAAAAACAAATGATACTTGCTTTTTATTTGTTTGCTAAAGTGAATACCCAACGTTGTATTTTAAATGAACTAAGACATTAATAACAAAAGTCTCCAAAAGTCATAAATATACATTTTTACTATTTAGTATGATCCCTGAGTACATTCCTTGTTAAACTGTGTATCCCCCTGTGTACTTTGAGGGTTTTGTTGTGTTCAAAAGGGGCAATGGGTTTATTTTTAATTATAAAGAATTTTCTTAGCTTTTGAATTCCATGTAAAATTGTTCCCAAACACACTATTTAACTGATGTGTATTATGGAAAATATCTTGCTTTGGAAACACTTCCAACAAGGCAAATTCCACAGGAGACAGGGCTACTGAATAACATGCAGCAAAATGACCTCTTGACCAAAACTTATCTGAATTGCATCACAAAAGACTCTTTAACACCTGTCATTTTCAGAGATTAATTACAAATTTCTCAAGAATACTGCAACACTGCTTGAACAGAAATAGGACAGATTTTATCTCTCTCTCTCAAGATATGCATTTTAATTTCAACCTGCACTTATTTGTTTTAATAGCCAGAACATGCTTAATACTAATGTAGTGGACATGCTTAAGTTCATCACTTTCATATCCTATCTCTAACATGACTGCAATTTTCTTATGTGTCTAAAGAACAAATCCTCCACATTAGGTATTTCATAGCTTCCGTAAGTAAGCCAAGTCCACTTGAGTGTTTTAAAGAAAGCTGCACGTTCAGAGAGGTCATCTATTTTTGGTTAAGTGTTTCAGAAATCTGTAGTAGTCATATCAACCTAATGGATAAGTTTCAAAGCTAATGTTTGCTTACAAAGCTTATTGATATTAGCAAATGAATAATGTAATGCAGATCTGAACATCTGCAATTACCTAAAAATCTAACGCCTCTGGAATCAGGCAAAATAGACATATTTAATTTCATGTTTATTTGCCATTCAATACATGAACATCTACCTGGATGGCGTACACACATGTGGCTATAAAATGAATTGTATTTTTAATGAACAAGAGGACTTCCTTAATAGAATAATAATGACATTAACATGGGATAATTTGTAAGGTAGAGATTTTTGGTCAACACAAAAAGTTAATTATTTCTGTTTACCCAGATTTACTGATTTCAGACACTGAAATACAGGTAGAGGTGTATAGCAGATTGAAAAGTATTTGACAATACTGGATGCAGAGAGGCATATGAATTGAGATTATAAGCAATTAAACTTAGGAGGCTGAAGTGAATTCGTTGTATCAGTGGCAAAGCAGGTGCTATACTGTACTGTAAGTCAGAAGTCTGATGTAGACTCAGAATTCTGTGCAAAAAAGGAGAGAAGTGGGGATACATGAGGGCTGATGGGAAACCTGTTTCCACAACCTAAGGTTTGGGTTCACAGAGTAACCCATCGAAGCATCACATACATACAGCTTGTAGCGCTGTCGCACCAAAACACATCGGTTTTGCAGGGAAAAAAATGTTCTGATTAACCGTGTTTTGGGAGGAGGAAGAAAAAAAGAGGCACATGCAACTGTGTTTTATACCAATTCTTAATTATATTTCAATGGAATGATAAAGGAAAAGTTTGCACTTATGCAAATAAAGTGTTTGGGATTTTCAATTTTAAAATAAATAAATGCAATGTTTTATATATTTTAGTTTATTATAAGGCAGTACTTAGACAAGTTAAATTATACTTAAACTTGATATTTTTAGGTCCTTTATCTACTTGAGGAAAGTTTATTGCCTAAGTTTGCTAAATATATTTTAAATAAACATGATAATGATAGACAACACGTGTATATAGTTTCTCACACGTTTCAGACACGTTCTACCTCCTTTAGGTACAATAACTCATTTGGTTTGCACACCAATCCTGAAGACGATACTACTATTATTTTCATTTAGAGACAAGGAAACCAGTCCTGGAGATTAAAAGAAAGCGAAATACTTTTATTAAAATGCTTGCTGAGACCACTGAACTTGCTCTTTGTCTATTAAAATTTTTCAGGGTGGGGGGCGCCTGGGTGGCGCAGTCGGTTAAGCGTCCGACTTCAGCCAGGTCACGATCTCGCGGTCCGTGAGTTCGAGCCCCGCGTCGGGCTCTGGGCTGATGGCTCAGAGCCTGGAGCCTGTTTCCGATTCTGTGTCTCCCTCTCTCTCTGCCCCTCGCCCATTCATGCTCTGTCTCTCTCTGTCCCAAAAATAAATAAACGTTGAAAAAAAAATTAAAAAAAAAAAAAAAAAAATTTTTCAGGGTGGTTTTCTAATTTGAAAAGAAATATCCATCAAAAATGTTCCATTCAACCAGTTATTTCTCCTCCAAATTTCATCCTGCCCTGCTTCTTAGAGAAGTTGAACCATCCAGTCAGTGTGCTAATATATATAACTACCCTCGAAAAATAAAATTGCAACTCTAAGGAAAAGGCAGGAATTTACAGGTTGGTGGTAATCAAATGTCAAGTTTATCCTCACAAATGACGTATGTCACCTTGTTTAAAGCTGCTTGTCAGATGACCATGTCTTATCTAGACAGTGGAGGGCTGAATACTTACATATTCGTCTAGAGCTGTGCTGTTCTACCAAATATTAACATGAAAAGGCAGGCGGCACCACTATAGGTTTAGCAGGAAAGGACAACATCAGGAGCCGAAAAAGGCATTAGCTTCAACTTTAAATTTCATTTTCCCCTGTTTAAATTAGATTTTTTACGTTATTTAAATGTAATTTTATTACATTTACTATATTATAGTGACACTTGAAGTGCAGCTATTGTATGAATCTGCCTGCGCCTCAGGTACAATATAAACTAAAGCTTATAACTCAGCTTTGAAAATTAGCTCATGAATCAAAAGAGATATAAAGTCTAAGCTTCGAAACCCATCTTTATTTACCAGATTTGCAAGAAATCCATTTGGCTTTTATTAATATCGGTAGTTATTTTTAAAAATCAGATTTTGATTTTCTTTACACTCTTAACCTTTCCATTTGCCAGAGACTGCTTTTCGCAGCTACTTATACCATGCCACAACATTTACAACTAAAATACAAATCATAACATTACCAATAATGGGTTTTGAAGGCTTTTCCCCCCTCCAAGTTCGCAACATACATATATGAACATTGCAACAAGCTTGCCTATTTAAAATGTATTTAATACTCAATCTATAAGTAACAGTGAACAGATTAAATACATTCTTATGGAACACTTTATGGAGATTAAGCTACTTAAAAATTTTTTTTTCATTTGCTGGAAATCACTCTGGAAAGTTTCATTCTAGCTCTCACACACATTCATTCATTTGCATTCAACAAAATTTATTGTGTGTCTACCAAGTGCAAAACCCTGTAATAGGACTCAGAGAGATGGTCCTTACCAGAGAAAATGGATGTGAAACAAATAATCACAAGGCCTGAATGTTACAAAAGGGGGACTCTACTCAAGATGGGTGTGTATGTGGGGGGAGCAGGTGGATAACCTCCCTGAAATGACTTTAAATCTCAGATTTGAAAGGTAAGTAGGAATTCCACTTGTTAAAGGTAAAGGGTTAGGGGGTTAGGAGATAGGAGGGAAATTTTAGTGTAGTGTACATACGTTCCAGGAAGAGAACAGCTTGTTAGACAATATGAAGAAGGCAAGAAAAAGCTAGGTAAACTGAGACTGCAAAAAGAGATTGAGTGTGGCCAGAGCAGTGAGAGCACAGGGGAATATATGTGATAAATGAGGCTGGAGAGAGAAGCAGATCAGGGGTCTCGGTCATAGGGACTTTACAAGCCTTGTCATGCATGATGGACTTTATTCCAAGATTCAAAGGGAAGCACCCAAGTTAAAAGGGAAATGACATGGTCAAATTTCGATTTCAAAAATATTGTCTGGCTATACAGGAAAAACCAGATAGTAAAGGGTGTTGGTACCATGAGGTAAGAGAAGGTGGTAGATAAGGTGATGGCAATTGGGGCCATAGGAAACAGACAAAATCAAGAGATATTTTGGAAGCAGAGTTGAAAATGATTGGCAATAGATTGGATTTGGATAATGAGGAAGAGGGAGGAGACATGAATCATGGATTTCTTTCTTCATTAATGGGGTGGCCTAAAGGTCCATTTTAAAATATAGGGAGCAATGGAAGAGAGGTCATTTGGGTGAATGAACGGTATTTCCATATGGGACATGTTGAGTTTGACAGGCTGGAAGATACCTAAATAGAGGTGAATCAAAATGTTGCAGGGACTATGATGTAATTAGGTCAGAACACTGCTGTTAACTTGTATTTTACCTTGGATCTATTTACTTGCAGATTTGAATTGGAAATAGACTGTAAAAGAACTATCTTAATCTTGGTTTGTTTAAAGAGGATATGAAGAATGGCTATATAGAACTTAGTTGTTTTTGTTCTTTTTCAATTATAGCCTCAAGTTTTATTGTTTAGTTGTCTTGTTATTTTAACAGAAGACTCATTTTCATATATTTAATATTAATAGACTATGAGCTCCAAGAGTGAAGATCCTTTTGCTGTTTTATTTGCTGTCTATACATAAGCACCTTAATGATGTCATAAACCTACTAGATAATAAATGTTGAAGTGATAAAGATATATAGCATATTTAATTACAATACTATAATTATAAAAAGTAACTCACAGGCAAGTGTGAATCTTTCTAAAGAACCTGATGATATAACAACACTTCTAATCCTGTAATTAAATTATTGATGTCTATAAAACTCTTTGACATCATCTGAAGAAACCTGGGATTAAAAATGTTTCTGATTCAAATATATACATTTTTAAATGGAGTTGAAAGTGCTCTGAGAAAGATCCAACTTATGGTTTAATTCTTCTTAATGTAAAAAAACCTCCAAAAATCTGGTTCAATTCATTGTATTATATATTGATACTTAATTCAGGATACATTATGGATCAGTATGAAAATAAACTTCTAATTGCAATACTAACATGGCTATTGCATTTTCATACATTCTCCACAACAGAGTGGTACTAGTGATTAGAAGAGTAGAATACAGAAACTTCTTAAAATTCTAATGGGGTCTTATTCACCTAAATAGGGTGTGTTTTCTGTAGGGAATTCCTTAAACTTTTTGAAAATGACTAATGCACAGATACAAAACATATATAAACATGAAGACACTAGGATTATGGTAATGTACACCCTTGTAAATTTTGTATAATCTTATATAACAGTGTAAAGCTTAAATTGGAACTTAAATATTGTTTTATTAACAAAGTTTTCAACAAAATTTGCATGATTAAACAGGACTTATTATTTTGATACTTTATCTCAATCTACATAAACTGCAATTTTTCTGTCCTTCTAGGAGCTCATTTACATAGTTTAAAATTAGTGGATAACCCACAAAGTAAGACATAAAGCACAGTTTGGCTTTGGAAAAGCTCAGCTTTTTGGTCTACATTCTTTTGATTTTAAATGAAATCAAAATTTGGACTCCCAATTAGAAACACAACACACTAAAAACAGACATAAAAGGAAATGAATTGTGAAGTTGGAATTGATCCTAAGTTACATACTGTTGAAGGCCAATTTATGTCTTGTTTAGAAAAGGGTCACCATAACACTTTTAAGGCTTGACGCCTACAGCAAATCTCTTGTTATTTACAGAGAATAAAAAAGCACAAACTCATTTTCTTAATAAGCTTCTTCAGTTCTTCAAATAGTTCTAAGAAATGCCAAAGGCTTGCCTTAGTTAACAAGTACACAGATAATCCAAAGTATAGCAGTGTCAGCTAAATAATATTTGATCCCCAAAGATGCCGTTGGTGGGATTTTCATTGCTATAGAAATATATGAGGTATAAATTTTAGCAATTCTCACAGTTTTGAGTGAGCTAAAAGAGCTTTTATATTAATTGAAAAAGCTGAATAGAAAAAAAAAAAGCCACTGGCTCCAAAAAATGGAAATTTGTTTTCTATGTGCTAATTGAACTTCCAGAGGAATACACTATTTTCTTCTTTTAAATTATGTGTAATTTTCTCTAAAATAAAGAATACATGGTAATTGTAGAAATTCAAAAATGTACGAGAGGAAAAAAAATCACTGCTAGCTTGGTTACCCAGAGATAACCATTATTAACATAGTTTTCCCATTCTTTGTTCTATAAAAATTTTTAAACATTAACTGTAATCATGCCGTATATGTTAACCAGAGAGACTACACTGATAATTTTAACTGTCTATTTTCCTGATTATAAAAGTAATAGCTGTAGAGAATTTGAAATACACAGATAAAGGCATCAATCTTAAATATTATATTTACTAGTTATATATTTTTGAGCACTTGTTCTCAATCTAGAAGTTGTGCATGCAGTTAATTTAAGTACAATCTGATGCAAGTGAGAGAAGTCAGAACCTGCAATATTGCATTAAAACACAGTAATTCTTTTAGAAAATAATTCATACACCAATTAACAAAGCTATACCAGTGGGAAGAAAAAAAAAGGGGGGTAGGGTCAATGTTAAGGAGGAGAAATTATTAACATGACTAAGAGGAGTTTAGCAGAATACTAAGTGTGAGCCTTTATAACCAAGGGCTAAAAGGTGTGGTGATTTCAAGAACTGAGAAGCTCAACCTGCTACAGTAATATCAGAAATCAGTCCATGTTTTGCCAGCGCCTATCCATGAAAAAATTAAATGGTCAGCCTTTACCAGTCTCTTGGTTAAACTTCAAAGAGGGATGTTGAACTGAGAGTCAGAGTCAGGCATAGAGCTTCTCATGTTTATTTAACAATCATCAATCAGCATCTACCATACATAGGGTGACCAGTGACCACCTGCATTTAGAGTGACACTGTGTTCTTTTAAGGATACAAAGGTAAATGATACATGCTTGAGTGCTGGCTGCAAATGTCTTATATATGTTTTTTAAGTTTATTTATTTATTTTGAGAGAGAGGAGACAGTGCGAGCAGGGGTGAGGCAGAGACAGGGAGACAGAGACAGAATCCCAAGCAGGCCCCTCACTGTAAGTTAGGAACCTGACAGGTGGCTCAATCTCAAAATCGAGAGATCATGACCTGAGCTGAAATCAAGAGTTGGACACTTAACCGACCAAGCCATCCAGGTGCCCCATCAAATATCTTTCATTAAGGTGGGAGGTAAAAAAAAAAAAAAAAAAAAAAAAAAAAAAAGTAAAAAAATGCACATTACAAGACTAAAACATCAATTCTATTCTTTACTATTCTTATTATTATAGATCTATGAGAACTGTTTCTAAATTTTGTTGAGACCGTGCATATTTTGTCTACTGAGTGTTTACACATAAAATATATATAAAATCATTTTGAAAAGTTTCAGGACATTGGACAGCATGTGTACTTTACTAGTCATGAGACATACCTTTGAACGTCTGAACTATAATAGGGATGTTGATATTAACCATGGGATGAACCCAAGGATGAGCATCAAGGCAGCTCTTTGCTCTTCTGATGCTTTTTTTATTTTTTTAAGTTTGTTTATTTTGAGAGAGAGAGAGAGAGAGAGAGAGAGACAGAGAATATGAAGAATGAATCCCAAGCAGGCTCCACACACGGGACTCGGTGTCACAAACCATGAGATCATGACCTGGGCTGAAATCAAAAGTGACTTAAATGACTAAGCCACCCAGCCACTCCTTTTCTGATATTCTTACTTGGAATTCTTTACACTTGAGATTGGAATTGCCCTAAGTATCACTGTGCTTTAACATACTAGCTGTGTGCGTTGGAATGGCCAATTCCATCTTCAGTCCCAATGACATAAAAAAAAAAAAAAAAAAATACTAAGGAAAGTTGTTACCATTTTTTGGCCTCTTTTTTCTTGAAAAATTTTAAATATAATTTATTGTCAAATTGGCTTACATACAACACCCAGTGCTCATCACAAGTGCCCTCCTCAATGCCCATCACCCATTTTCCCTCCCCCCACCCCATCTACCCTCAGTTAGTTCTGTGTTTAAGAGTCTCTTATGGTTTGCCTCCCTCCCTCCCCTCTGTTTGTAACTATTTTTTCCCCCTTCCTTTCCCCCATGGTCTTCTGTTAAGGTTCTCAAGATCCACATATGAGTGAAAACATATGGTATCTGTCCTTCTCTGACTGACTTATTTCATTAAGCATACTACTTTACAGTTTCATCTATGGTGCTGAAAATGGCATGATTTCATCTTTCTTATTGCCAAGTAGTATTCCATTGTATGTATAAACCACATCTTCTCTATCCATTCATTAGTTGATGGACATTTAATCTCTTTCCATAATGTGGCTATTGTTGAAAGAGCTGCTATAAACATGGGGTACATGTACCCCTATGAATCAGCACTCCTGTTTGGCATCTTAAAAAAAAGCTGTATTTAGGTATGATTTACATACAATAAATGCACTCGTTCTGAATGTACAATTCAGTGTTTTAGAATATTTAGAGTTGTGTAACCACTACCATTATCCAACTTTAGAAATTGTTTCCATCACTTAAAAAAAATAATCTTGCCCATTTGCTGTCATAGCTCATTCCTACCTCTGACTCTAGACAAGGACTAATCTATTTTCTGTTCACCTCAGTTTGTCTTTTCTAGGTATTTCATACAAATGGAATCATAAATTATCGGGTTTCTTTCCCTTCATTTCACAAGCAAAATGTTTTTGAGGTCCATCTACATTACAACATATAGCAGCACTTCATTCTTTTTACTGCTCAACGGTATTCCAGTTATGTAACATTTATCCATTTAACAGTTCATAGATAATTGAGTTGATTCCACTTCTTGTCTGTTATAGATAATTCTGCTATAGATATCTACATCTACTGTAGAATGTTTTGTGTGTACATATATTTTCATTCCTCTTGGGTAGATACAAAGGAGTGGAGTTTCTGGGTCATATAGTAAATGTTTGTTTTACCTTTTAAGAAACTGCCAAACTCTGTTTTCCAAAGTGATTGTATCATTTTACATTCCCCACCAGAACTGTAAGAGAGTTCTTGTTTCTCCTTATTCTTGCCAATTCTTATTATCTGTCTTTGTATTATTATTATTATTATTATTATTATTATTATTATTATTATTCTAGCAAGGGTGTCATGAGTGTAAAGTAGTATCTCATACTATAATTTACATTTCCTAATCACTAATGATGTTCAGCATCTTTTCATGTGCTTACTGCCCACCCATATATTTTCTCTGGTAAAATGTCTATTCAAAGATCTTACTCGTTTTTAATTTTTTATCTGTCTTATTAGTGAGTTTCAATTTTTATTTATAAAGTCTGTTAACACAAATTTTGAAGAACTGCATTGTTTACTTGGATAGAATGTATTCAAGGGATATGCATGTATGATCATAACAATTCACCTGATGGCAGCCATTTCCTTTAGAACTGTTTTTTTTTATTTAAAACTGTTGGTGATTCTTGAGATAAGATGCAAGGATTACATATCTCAGTTCTTTCTTTAATCATTAATGTAACTATTACAATGACTAGTTTTAGTTCTTCTATGTATTTGGATAACAACCAAAATATTGGTTGGAGTTGCAGTTAATAAAATTATGCTTTATTTTTTAAGCAGTAATCTACCCCAGTTCCTGTATCTTGTCTTGACCTATTTCAGTATTGAAGGTCCAATTTTCTAATAATTTCTAAGATGGTTATAGATCACGAGGAAAATTACTTTATCTCTTCCACCTTTTTCTTTTTTCTTCCTTCCATTTTTTTGTGCTTCTCATTTTAATTCTCTTTTACAAAGAGGTGTTACTTAAAATTTCTACTACTACTTTATTCCTGATGCTTGTAAAACATTTCTTCGGGTTGTTTGACATGTATTAGACACATATCATAATCATTTCCTTTACTTTTGTTCCATACCAGACTGTGTCTTGAAATAATAGCTTTGTGATGGGAATACCATTTAATGAGCTTGATAAATTTTAATGTTTTTACACTTCAATTTGGGGGAGTTTCAGGTAGTTGGAGCTCTTAAGCACTTCTATTAATTAAAAATTTTGAAAAATTAGGATTGCAATCATTATTGTTATTTGTTAGCATAGATATTGGTGTATAGTAGGCAATCAAAGCTTAGTCTCTATAGAACAGCCATGAATGATCCATGGCAAACTCACTAAATAAATATTGTAAGTAAAGACTTCTACATTAAATATTTCCAAATCTCACCAGCAGATCACTTATTTCAAGCCATGTAAAATAAAACCACATTTAAGTAAATATAATAATTAGATAGTTCTATAAAGACTTTTAAAATTGAGCAAAAAGGGTAATTTTATGATCTCTGAACATCCCTCATCAGACAAAATATCGAACACTATGCCAATAATTTTAAAATTCGGAAGTCACTTAACAATAATATAATAAGGACTTTGGGAACAAGTAATTTCCATAATACAAGGTAAACAGTACAAAGAGGTGAAGTGGCTAACTGTATCAAAATGAGATCTAGCACCTTTACTCATCTACAATAGTTTTCCTCAAAAGAGGGATATGTGTCAAACACACTGATGGAATTTTATGGAGAAAACCGTATTCATTATAAATAAAAGTTTTAATTACTTAAGTAAATAGGAATATTACCTATGAACTAATAATGATGAGAATGTGCTGTCTTTGAAAGGATATAGAATTCAGGGTTGGAAAACTTGAGTTTGAATCTTACTAGCTACATGATTTTGGACAGGTTGTTTAATCTCTGAGCCTCAATACTCTCACCTATAAAATGGGGATCATAATAATGGTTACCTTCCTCACAGAACTGTCCAAAATATTGTATTAAATTAATGTATTAAACTATAAACTCTTAGAAGACATGAATATGAGTTCCCCTTATTATATAATTGCTTGAAGCTAGGTTTCTAAGTATGCTGGTAATTTTGGAGGTGAGAGGATCTATTTATTATAAAAACAATCTTTACCTGACATTTCTAACCGAAGACCAACTATAAAACTAGTACCAGAAAATAATATTTTTGAGATAATCTAGACAGTAACAAAATGATGCTTAATAGTTGCCATAATATCACATCTAAACTTGAATACCATGATCATGTCATTAGAAACAATTAATGATTATTAATAAATAATTGGAATTAATGATAAATCAAATCGATGTCTCTGAATTAAAGGTCATTCATATTCAGCTCCAATTTCCAAAATATAGAAAGTGATAGCTGCTTTATAGATGAGAAAACTGAGGCTCAGGAAGGTTAGATAACATGTCTTAGTTCACACAGTAAAACTACGATACTTTACGACAGCATATCCAACACAGTAGAATCATGAAATTTTAGAATTCCAACCCAATCTATCAATTTGCATGTGAGAGAACTGAGATTCAGAGAAATAAATAGACTTTTCCAAGGTCATACTGGAAAAATTAACACCAGAAAAATTTACTACAAGAAAATAGACTCCCTATTGCTATGACCACACACACAGAAAATAAATTTATTTTTATTTTATTTTATAATATTTTATTATATTATTTTATTATATTTTATATTTATTTTAAATTTATTTTATCATTTATAAAATGATATTTTGTCTTTTTTAAGTGTTAAATTCACTGACACAATTATATTTCTACAGATTATATTTCTTCAACTATTTTTTTTTACCTTAAACAGATAAATCAAACAATATCTCCTCTCTAGGTCACTTAAATCTCTGTTGCGTTTTGAAGTCAAGTTGTACTTGCTACTCTGATATTCTTGTAGTAAATGGGTAGCAATTGATTAGGCTGCAAAGGATGTTGGTTTGATGGTTAAGTATTATATTTTATAGAGGCCATCTGAGCCCAGAATTATGGAGAGAAGCACCTAAATTCATTTTTTATTAAAGATGTGTTTTGAAGACCATGTTTTGTATGCTCAGTTTTAAATTCAAATTATTTTTTTAGCAGCTCTCTCTTTGAAATCGTTTAAAAATGTTGAGTGGAAAAAACTCCTACATAGTGATGTTATCTGGACCAACAAAATATCCATATATTCTCTTTATAACTGTAGTAATGCAGGAATATTTTTATTTCACAAACAAAATATTTCCATTCTAGCTATCCATAAGATAATGTGCTTTAAACATAGGCATATATATTTTCTCCTCTCTTTGAATTAAACAGTATGTGAATAACACAATTTAAAAACTCATGACACCACCTAACATAGTGGCCCTATTACTAAAACACAGTGATGGCACCAGACGGCTGGTGTGTGCCTCAGTACTTTTCAAGAGGCCCT
This sequence comes from Puma concolor, assembly GCF_028749965.1. Taxonomy (NCBI): domain Eukaryota; kingdom Metazoa; phylum Chordata; class Mammalia; order Carnivora; family Felidae; genus Puma; species Puma concolor. The sequence continues at coordinate 37,000,876 of NC_141668.1, forward strand.
ACGTTTGCTTTAAAGGAGACGTGCAGACGAGAAGAATCAGGGGCCCCTGGGCGGCTCAGTCAGTTAAGTGTCTGACTTCGGCTCAGGTCATGATCTCACAGTTCATGGGTTTGAGGCCTGTGTCAGGCTCTGTGCTGACAGCTTGGAGCCTGCTTCAGATTCTGTGTAGCCCTCTCTGCCCCTCCCCCGCCCACACTCTGTCTCTGTCTCTCAAAAATAAATAAAATGTTAAAAAATTAAAAGAAGAGAAAAATCAACAAAACATATTCTAATTTGGGTCATTTCAGAGACTTGTTTGGGGCTGTCTTATTTTGTCTCTACTGTACGATTTCTGGTGGAACCAAAAAGAGGTAGATTAAGAGAATTAATTTTAAGCCAAATAAAGCTACCATGCCTCAAAATTCATTCTGGGATTTGTAAACTAGTGATGTACAATAGAAATACAATGTAAACCACTTACGGAATTCTAAACGCTGTAGTAGCCACATTACAAAAGGTGAAAATAACCAGGCAAAATAGATTTCAGTAATATATTTTATTTAACTCAATATATTTCAAAACATTATCACTTTAACATGTGAGCAGTATAAAAAATTAGTGGGGTATTTTACTTTCTCTCTTTTCTACTAGATCTTCGAAATCCAGTGTGTATTTTATACTCACAGCATATCTTAATTAAGAACAGCCACTTTCAGGTGCTCAATAACTACCCATGGTTGGGTAGTGGCTACTGAACTGGACTGAGCAGATGTAGAGCATGTAAAGAATAGCAAAGCCTCAACTAGAACAGGCTATTTGGTCTCTAGGTCTGTAGAGACATGGGAGTGAGATGTCAAGGGTCTTCTTTCTCCTCCTTCAGACATCGGATTAGGGCGCTTGCACATTTGACTATGGATGGACCATGTAAGGAAGAGGCCGTTTATTACCTGGCAATAATTCTTACAGCTAATTTTTACTGACCACTTAGCATATATTTGATACTCTTCTAATCTATTAAAATTCACTTCATCCTTTCAATCATCCTGTGAAACAGGGTCTATTCTTATCCCCATATTAGACAACATGCCTGTTTGGAGAGCCTCATGGAAGAACTGCAATTAGTTGTTGCAGATGTGGTTTCCTAACTAAGGAGAAGTAAAGCTTCCATAATAACAGTAAGCTATTAAAAAGTGTGATGATCGTCTAAGTCACCTTCTCCACACTTAGGGAACACTTGCGGCCCAAATAATACAAATACTCTTAAAAGCTACAAAGATATATTTTAATACCATATTCTACATCTCATAATAACATAACCTTTAAGAAATTTGGATGAAAATGAAGAGACACTCAAATCAGACACCAACCACTTCTAATAACATTGTAGTATGTGTCAGTAAATATTAAAAAGCAACCATAATAAGATATCATCAGCCCACAAGCAGTGAATATTACATAAGGGATAAATGTTGAATCAAAAAGGTCAATAAATTGAAGACTGATTGCATAGGATTTGAGTGTAAGTTAAAAATGAGCTAGTTCTGCAAACTAGGGTTGATGGAGGGAAGTGGGCGGGGGGTGGGCTACATGGGTGATGAGTGTTAAGGAGGGCACCTGTTACAATGAGCACTGGGTGTTGTATGTAAGCGATGAATCACTGAATTTCACTCCTAAAACCAATATTGTATTGTATGTCAACAACTAGAATTTAAATAAAAATTTAAAAAGAAAAAAAATAAATATAAAGGAAAAAAATAAAAAATGAATGGGCATGTTCTCAAAATACCAGTGTCCTTCTAATTAATCAACCTAAATGTAGGACCTGATTATAGCAGCTAGCCTACTAATGTATCATTTCCTGCTACAAGGGTATAAAAAATAAAAGAAGCTAAAGCTAATTAAAATGATGAATTTGGGGGCGCCTGGGTGGCGCAGTCGGTTAAGCGTCCGACTTCAGCCAGGTCACGATCTCGCGGTCCGTGAGTTCGAGCCCCGCGTCAGGCTCTGGGCTGATGGCTCAGAGCCTGGAGCCTGTTTCCGATTCTGTGTCTCCCTCTCTCTCTGCCCCTCCCCCGTTCATGCTCTGTCTCTCTCTGTCCCAAAATGAATAAAAAAAAAAAACGTTGAAAAAAAAATTTTAAAGAAAAAGTAAAATGATGAATTTGTATTTTCTAATTATTGGCTATTCCTTAGGTATATATGTTTATTATACGACAGAGTACAGAAATGCCCTCTCCATTCCTATTTTTATCTGGCTAACTTCTACTCATTACTCAAATCCTGAAGCCTTCCTTGACTACCTTACCATCACTATCCCTGTTTTATGCCCTCAAAGTAACATTCATGTTTCCTTTGAAGTAGTTGTCACACTGCCAATTCTATATTTCTGTATGTCATTATTTGATTGGTGTCTGCTTCCCCCACTAGATAGTAAGCTTCATGAAGGCAAGAGCCATATCAGTTTTTGCTCAGTATTATCTGCTAGTAAAGTGCCTAATACAGAGTAGGTGCTCAATAAATATTTGTTGTATAAATTAATAAATGAGCTAAGTGTTTAATGAACTTGTAAAATAATCCCAATATTTACTTTCACTTCTGATTCATAACAAAAATGAAGCCTAGGTTAACTAAATAGCCTAAGACCACATACCTATTATTCATTATTGAACTAAAGTAGTTTGATTTAATTACCTTTCAAAACCGCACCTTGCTTTTTAATTCTTCCCAATGCTTCACAGTCCAAACCCAATCCAAGTATTATTGGCTCTATGTCTTATATTTGATTCCCTTTCCTTCTTCCCTCTTTCTTTCTTTCTTTCTTTCTTTCTTTCTTTCTTTCTTCTTCCCTCCCTTCCTTTCTTTCTTTCTTTCTTTCTTTCTTTCTTTCTTTCTTTCTTTCTTTCTTTTTTTCTTTCCATCTGTCTTTCCCTGCCTCTACTTAGGCCACACCGTGATAAGACACACTTCTCTTTCTAAAATATAAATCTGCCATCATGTTTCTAACTGAAAAACATCCTCAATGGCTGTCCAATATCTAAGAATAAAAGTCAAAATTCTCAGCCGAGCAAACAAGGTCCTCCAGAATCTAGATCTTGCCTACCTACCACTCCAATCTCAATTCCAGTTAATCTCCCAAGTAGTCTTTGCATGAGATGCATCAAAATAGTGAGTGGTCCCCAATATTTTGTGTTTTTATACACCTTTCTTTGTGTACCCTTTGCCTTCTACCTAGAATTCCTTCTCCTTTTTCTCTGCCCATTGATCTCTGCCCTTTTCTCTCTATGACCCAATTAAAACTTCCTTCCTAAAATCTTGCCTGAGAAGCTAGGCTGGCTGAATCACTCCCTCTTCTTCTCAGAGCCCTCACAGCATATCTCCCTCTGTCACAGCATGAATATCTTCTATACTGAAAGCTGGGAAAATATTTTCAACTTTTTTCTTTTCAACAATTAGTGAAAACTGACTGGTTCACAGTTGTCTAACCTAGTGAATGAATAGATACAGATTTCCAAATTCTGTATTCACAATTCAAGTTAAGGCAACTTCCGTTGCAAGGTCATTATGAGAGTGTTTATTCAGTTATAAAGCAGTTTTGTACATGAGGTGGGATGTTTTGGGATGCTGTAGTGAGAATAAGGAGCGAATTGTCTATGGACCATGTGAAATTTCAAGAGGCAGAAAGCTTTTTCTTCAAAATGTATATGCTAATTGAAAGAATGAAATTGCATATTATTATTAATATTATAATTAATTTCTAAGGATTGAGCACATACATAAGAAAAAACATTCCAGGAGAATTTATAAAATCTATGTGACAACAAACGTACATTTGTAGAAGACATTAAAATTTGGCAGTACAGGTTAAATACGGCTTTTTACCAAAAAACTGTGTTATTCATCCTAATTCCTAATTTTTTTCCTTAACAAAACAGACTGCTTTATTATAAGAAAAGGAAAATTACATATAAAAATATACCTGGTCAGATTTTTACCATAGTTGCCTTTACTACTCTCATCTCCATATATCTCCACATAAATAATGCATATTAGGAAAAAAATTATTTAGAGCTAAAACCACATAGAATGATTTGGAAGTACTAACTTTGTGCATGTGAAACATTCAGGTAAAATTTCCTGTAGAATTAATCTTTTCTATTATTATCTGTATTAGCACATATTTTAATAAATGAGAAACATATATTTTTGAAAAATTAGAAAACCACATTACAACCTTTTTTTCCCTAGATTTATCACGAATAATTTCACATGGTATCATGCAACTCCATTGTTCGTTTTTCTAATATAGTACATAAAAGCAATTACCCCACATTACTTATGTTTTTGTGTGAGTTGAAAAAAATACTAAAAAACGCCACTTCAATTATTACATTCAAAGACATTTAAAATGGTTTTGAACAATAATTTACCTTTGCCATTGCTTGTCATCAACCACATAAATGTATAAAGGAGAATGTGTGCATTTAAAAAACGTACCGTAAAGATGTCTTCAAGACAGGGTACCTACAAAAGCCAGTAATATGTATTTTCCATTGAAATCAATGGGAAACTTGATACAGCCCCACAGGACCCTCTTCATTGTAGTTGCCAGTTAAATGTAAAGTATGTGATGCACCTCAACGTCAGGGAGTGTATTTTGGAACTGCTTTTGTAAACTGTCATTTTAAGGATTTCATTATACAGGTTCAAGTTAAACTAGTACACATACATTTAATGTATTTTTGTGTTATTTATAATATATTCACATATGTTTCACATCATAATTAAAGCAAGGTACTAAAGGGATGACTGTTAGTTCTTTCAATATTTGCATTCATAAATCTATTCCTTGCTTCTTCATATTGTTATTTTGCTTTAAGAGTGCTAAATTTACTAAGTACCTTCATAGTGTATCAACCAAACTTCTGAACTTTAGCCTCGCAGCTGTATATTAAAAGGGGTGGGGTCAGAAATATACTAACATTGAGTGGACTATGAAAAATGAGAATCAAATAACCAATCTGAATTTAGAAGGGTCAAACATATATAATTATTGTGCATTACATCTAACATTATATATATATATATAAAACATATATATATATAACATAATATTATATATTTTATATAGTTATAAACCCAGAACAAAAATGAAGATTTCTCATTAGTCTCAGTTATTTATCTCCTTGCTTCTTTTCCCTGTAAAACGACAGATATTTTCTTTTAATATTTTTGAGCCCCAAATGCAGACCAGCTCAATTTGATTTCCTGGAAGGCTATTCAGTAATGATTTTGTAGCAAGTACATCTACTAGGACAACACTGGAATGTTGAGAATGAATAAGACCAACTAGAAAGAGTGCACAGCTGCCTCAAGATGGGAATGGTCCATTCAGTAAATCAAAATTCAGGAGTAACACAGACTACATTTGTGTCTCCATGAGCCATTTCAACACAGGGATCCAAGGACACTTTTTTCCCCTTAATACAAGGTAGCCGCATCATGCCTATTACTTTACATGTTAAACAGTAACTCCTTTTTGGCCAGGTGAATTTAGGAAATAGTAACATAACACCGGAGGTACAGAATACAGATTTCTGAGATAGTTTATAAGCATCGATTACTAATGTTCACACAACCCATTCTTTAAATTGGGAATGATTACTTCAATATTAATCAAATGGTTTTAGTACTATAAAATAAATTGGCTTTTATTTGTCAACCAACTGACTTGGAGCTCATATGGTATATACCCATAGTCGAAGCATGTGTGTGTGTGTGTGTGTGTGTGTGTACTTTTTTTTCTTAAGAGCAACCTGAAGGTTAGCTGTTTTATGTAGTTGAAATATTACAATAAGAATATTTTAAGGAACATTTAACACCCAGAGAAGCAGTACAGTTGCTTCCTATACTATTCTCCAAGATTATCATAAATACAAACTGAAACTAAATTTGGCCATCTACTGAAGTGAATTAATAT
>NC_141668.1:37011831-37019331 GCF_028749965.1 Puma concolor
CACTCCACTAACATGCAGTACATGACTAAAGTTTCTAGGTTATCATAAGGACATAACTTTTTGTATTTACTCTTGTTTATGTTTATACCAACAAACTGATAGACCAAGTAAACTTCAGACTCAGGTTATAAACACGCCTTACAGATTTATCATAAATTGACTTTGGAGTGCTATAAAGCATAGCCATGATTTGACTCTGTTTTCTTTTTAAGATCTAATCGGAGCTTTGAAGAAAAAGAAAGTTATTTCTTTGTATCTCCCTTCAGAACAGTATTGTCTATTAGTACTAAACTGCAATGTTCATTTTCTGTTGTTGATTTCACGTGTTTTTATAAATGCATTCTACTATATTCTCACATAAAATAGAATCTGGCTATAAATTCTTAGGACTCTTAGTTAGGGGAGTCAGTAGGAATTTGATAGCACTCCAGTGGTATGTTTCCTGTAAATACATGAAAGGGAGAAAAGGGCTGTCCCGAAAACTGCATTTATTTAAGGTAATTTGTAAAACAGGCTAAACCTGGGAGTTTGGTAGACATTGAATTCCTATGATGGTTAAAAAATATTTTAAAACGAAATAAAAATTATCTTCCTAATGATTACTGTTTGTGAAAAGAGACAATTCCAAAATAATAGGGAACCTATTCAAAGTGTTATGTCTAGTTCTCTTAAAAGATTACTCTCAAAAACAATGCCTAAAGGTTAAGACATTATTCAGCACATATACTCCAGGATAACTTGCGAAATACTGGTATTATTTAAAATAATGATTCTATTAAATTTTACTCTATTGTGGGCATTTGCTTTAACTTTTTTTTTTACACTTAGTCTGAATGCAATCCAGAATTTTAAAGAAATAACCCTTATTTTAAATCAAATAAAATATAATCTTATTGTCAAACAGGTGTATTCATTTTGGCCTAATATAAGTATATGCTTTGAAAGCTTTCTGTTCTCTGTCACTATTTCCGCAGAGTTGAATCAGTGAAGAATGGAGTGGCTATTCTTTGGCTGAAAAGAATATTTCATTGACAAACAAAATTGGGAAAAATGAATCTATTATCTAAGAAGAATAACAGACTACTTAAATATGTGCCTTTACTGGGCAGTTGTTTACTTTTCCAGATTTAAAGAGAACTGCGTTTTATGAGCCACTAGCAGAAAATAAAAAAGTGCTCTTCAATGTTATCGAAATATGTGTACTCAAAATATCTTGGAGTGAGTTTTCCAGAAAAGCAACATAGATGTTCAGAGTGTTTACACGGTTCACAATCTCTCAGCCAATTTCTACTAATTAATAGCTAATATTTGCAGCTATCACAGGCAAGCATCTGTGTTATGAAAAGTCCTTGTGGTCCTTTTCACCTTAGCTTAGACTTGGAAGAAATTCATTGTAGAAGCAAGTATCAAGTAATGTGGCCCTCTGGTGGAAAACGAAGTACCACGTTCTGCAGTGCAATATTAGCCAGTAAACCAGAAGCTATAAAATATTTGTTACAAAGCTTTACAGAACCTTCCCAAAATCACCCCCTGCGAACTTAATTAATAGTTTGACACCTGAAGGGCATTCTGGTGCTGGTATGACGTAACTAATATGAAAATCCTATCTTTCCTGACACTTCAGTCATGTTCCAAATCGTAAGAAATTCTCAGCATCCTTTAGCTTAACACAACATGCTCAATTTGCTAGGAATACATTTTTCACATTCAAGAACATTCAAGGCTTATTTGTTTCAAGGAATCCCGGAAGAAAACAAAACTTACCTGCTGTTGTTGCAGATGCAGCAGTTCTACTGTGCTTACTTCAGAGCTGGTGTCCCCACTTGATCTTCCATCTCTGCTGCCAGCATCTAATTGGCTGCTTAGAGTGCTCATTCCATTTTGATTCATTGAACTGTTGCTTATTGTCTCTGTCGCAGATTCCTGCATCATGACTTAATACCTAAAAGTGATTAAGAAGTATCAATTAACGCACGTTACACCTTCACACTTCCATTATCAAGATGTCCCTCTCTGCCAATTACAGAGACAGCATCTTTAGGAAAAAAAAAAAAAAAAAAAACGCCTTGAATAGTCATTTACCAAGAAAAGCAATACAAATTCAGCTTTCATCCAGATACTAATCACTGAAATTATGGTTTCTATAAGCAGTTTTTGTGTGGCTACATTTAACAGCCAAAGTAACATACCATGCATATAGCATGGTCAGTAGCATTTATGAACGACCACATTTTAAAGTCTACCTATAAAACCAGTTTAAATGAAGGCACGATTGCACACTCTGTTCTATGTTTCCTATTATCTACCTTTGACAACCATGGATGACTATACAGCCTTATTTTAAATATTCACTATCTTGATTCTGTCAGATTTTTACAGCACATCTTATGCAAGGCTGTTGTTTAATGATGCACAGCTAATCATACAAAATTAAAATTTTGTAAGGGTGTTACAAATCATATGGTATCAACCAATGATAAATAGTATAATGGGTTTCTTTTTTTTTGTGACTAAATAAAATTTTGCCTTGGAGGCATTTTAAGAAAAAGCTCCTGCTGCAAACACGTCAGATATTGCCTATTTTTTTAATCAAACAGCTCATATTCATTTATTTTTCTGACATTTAAAACATTTAATACTGTCCTTCCTGGGAAGTAATTAAGCTTATGCATGAGCAGCAATCAAACTGTTCACTTGAAGATGACTTAAAACTCAATTTTAACATAGGCAAATAAATGAAAGTATATATAAAATTAATTTTCCAGGCATGTATTAGATATGAAAGCTGGAAATAAAATCTATCAAGAATATCACTAATGATTGTGCTAAAAACAGCATAAATTATGCATATTACCTTCTCTACAGTAATAAATGTTTTATCATTTTCACTGCATAAATATACTGTACTTTCAGGATAGCAATGAGATGTCCTGCCAAGATCAGTGGAAATCCTTGCAGTAAATAAAGAACCAATGTGCTCTTACAAACCAGAATTTCACAGGACATCTTGAATCTGTGGTTTAGAAAGATTAGTTTTGGCTCTCAAAGATATCTGAATCCCATGCGATAACCTACTACATGCACTTCTCTGTTTTACTTCTACGGACAGAATTTCAGAAACAACCTGGCTGTGCTGTGCCTTTAACAGTAAGACAGACAGGGGACTTAGCCTAAAGTAAAGAAGGACGTTAAACTTATCACTCAATCTAATTTTGTGTTGCCATGTGATTTCTCTATTTTAAACTTGGTCATATTTTAAGACTTCGGTCTGTTAAAAATTTTTAATGCTTTTATTACAGAGCAAATGTAGGCTTAATATCTTTTCATGTCATGGAGAAACCTTCTTCCCAGATCCTTACAAAACGTGATCATGGACACACACACAGAGACACACACACACACAGACACACACACAGACACACAAATACCCATCCGAAGTTTCTTGCATCCTCATATTGTAATTATTAAAAATCAATGGTTATCATTTAACAGTTTTAACAGGTATTTTCATCAAAGCCTAAATCATTATATTATATCTGTGACTCTAAAAAGTCAATTAAAGAAAGAAAGACCTGCTGATTTATAAAAGACCACCAGTAGCTGGGCTAGCAGAGCAAGTTCGGATAACAAAAACTACATATACGACTTAAAGCTGTTCTGATAAAAAAAGAAAAAAAGCAACAACAAAAATCCCAACATCACAAAGGAAGCAGTTGCCAGAACTATAGTAAACAACTTTTGAACCAAATGTGCTTATGAATAAATAGGTTTTGTTAAACATCTTATTGAACACTAACACAGGAAAATCATACAAATGAAAACTGATACACAGTGATGGATTTTATAAGGAAAAAAAAACAAAGCTAATACTCCTTTCTGAGATTAGGCAGCTAATAAGTATTCAAATTAGGCATAAATTTTACATGCACAATGTTTAAAATATTCAGAGAAAAGGTCTGATTGCCTTTACTACTTATATGAAAATTATAATTTGGGTCCTCTCCAACTGTAGAAACAGATAGATATAACTTCTACATATTACATTTAAATTTTACTCTCGACAAGAGATATTGAATATATATGTATGTGTATGTTTTTACTTCATCCAAATTTATTTGAAATACTTATTATCTCTGGACGGAGTTTGCAACATGCAGAACAAAAATTAACAAAAAAAAAAAACCTGTATTTTCAAATATAGCAGACAAATGCAGAATTTAATATTAACCTTTGTGTAGTTAATGTCAGAATTGACATTAATTGAATGAATTAAAGAATTCTGCATATATTATTGTGTTATAATCAAGGCCATCAAATAATTAAGAGTAACCAACAAGCAGAGGCGTAGGTCTAAATCTTTATTACAATGATAAAGACCTACATAACTTCCAATTTCTATTATCCAGAGGATTTTATCATACCTTGTGGAATTTTTGACTTTATAAAACCCTAGAGTATCAACTGTGATTCACATTTTCAGTTCAATCATCTAAGAGTTAGTAACATCACGCTTAAGAAAACAGTAACAGTGACAGTACTTTTTCCTCTACAAAACAAAAGCATCTGACCCAACATTAATACGCGAAAGGAAGGGCAACTGTGTTATCAGATGATTATAATGTATGTATCACCTAAAGAAGAGAGCTTGGCGTATGTCCACTATAAAGGAGGTGTATCTTCAAGGATAATGAAGATGCTTTCCAGGATTCACTAAGTTTCTCCTAGTGACATCTCTACACCTATTCTCTACAGGAGAAAATATGTCTGGTACAATGTGAGGTGCTATTTACCTTTTAAAGTATACTTTAAATAATTACAAATTCAGCATATTCTTTCAAAGTGGATGTGCTCATGATCCCAAACACATCAAACTAAATTATTCATTCTTCTCAATCCCACCACAAACATTTTACAAAAATCAGTGAAAATAAATTCCAGATCATTAAAAGGAAAGGTGAAATTGGGAGTTGTTGCCTTAATGTTTGTCTGAACCGTTAGTTAAACCTTTAAATCTTTCATCATACATAACTTTTCAGCCACATCAGAATATAACTCTTCAGATTTGCACTCAAAGGATACAGTTCTACTTTTCTCCCTTGCATTAAGTTTTCTTTTCTTTCCTTTTTCTTTCTTCCTTTTTTTTAAGCAAGTCACTGTACAGATACTTATTCTCTACACCACTTCCCTTTTGAAACATTAAACTGACACTGGAACTGACTGCACAAGATTGCATTTTCTCTTCCTAAACAACTTGAATTGAAAGGTTACTTAGTGTAACAATATTTACTTGCAGAATTGTGTTGTTACCAAGGGTATAATGGATGGTGGCTATGCAGGTTTACGCAAGAATGAGTGAAGCATGAGGCATTAGCCATGTGTTTGACATGTTTCAAATTGCTATAATCCAGCATTAAACACACCCAGCAATTCATGCCATTTCTTGCAGCCATAATCTTGAATAAAGCGTGCACAACCACTTATTATATAAATTAGTATATGACTCCCTGTTATAGTCACAACAGTGCTTTTGTGTTTATTTTGCATCAAGATGTAGTCTTTTATTTGTACAAATAGCAGGATATAAAGACATAGCTCAATTAGACCTCCTTACTTTATGATAGGGTAGTACTGAATGCTAGATTTGTTGGTTTTATTTTTTCCTTTTAGAGCTATAGGTTCCATTGGTATAAAACTGTACCATGTGAGATAGACATTTGCCAGAGTGATGACAGAAACCTGCACATATCCTATTCTGTATTCACTACAATGTACAAAAGTTTGATACTTGACCTGGGCCAGTACAGTTAACTGTGTTATCTCAACCACCACCAGGGACACTATTGGTCCTGTTGCTTACTCAACTTCTTTTCTCTCAGGTTCTTTTGCGCTCTCTCGCTCTCTCTCTCTCTCTCTCACCTTCCCTACCTCTTTCCCTTCCTTCTTCTCTTCCACCCTCTACCCCATGTGTGTGTATGTATAAACATGTATATGTATGTAGGCAGATAGATAGATATGGACAGACTGATCAATCAAACTATATATGTCAAAGATGATGATAAGGGAAAATAACCTTTAACCTGCCCCCACACTCCCTCATCCACATAAACGGACACTACATCTTATAATCTTGGTGCCTTAGTATTATTAAATCTCATTTTTTTTTTTGCCATCTGACCATTTAATTAAGCAAATGGATGGAAAAATGACTTCCTGAGAAATTAAGAATAAATAACAGTGCATATAAAAAGCTTTAACTATTTCTGTGAACTTTTCTTAAAATTATTTATAGTGACATCAAAAGACATTTCATTTTCAGTATCTTCTAGTGTCTTAATTTATCATCCAAATATATACATTGAATCCAAAAGATTTTGAGTATGACAAAGAAAAGCGAAGCATGAAATGAAAAAGTTATCATATATCATTAAGTAGTTCTTAATCATTTTTAAATGATCAATATAAACTATTCTTAAATATTCCCATGCAAATTCATATAATAAAGTGTTAAATATGAGGAAAACCTATGCATGCAACATGAAATTATATACATTTACCTCAAAATATCAGCTAAATTCTGATTTTGAAAACTTGAATGGGAAACAAAACTTTTGAAAGAAACTAGCATTTAAATAATGGTAACTTCTGTGCTCTAGTGGAATTAATTCATCACGGACACCATGCACGGTGCATTTGAATTCTAGTACTGCTTTGCTAAAAGTCTTTAATGCTAAGATTGCCTAATAAATCAAAATGCCAAATATGAAGGACATAGTTGAATGTGTAAGAACAAAAATTGAACAAGCACAAGGATATTTTTAATTTTAAACAACTGAAACAGGATGTCTTTTAAAACATGATTTGAGAAAGGATATCTGTTCTGAGAGCTAGTCATATATCTTTATTATATAACAAGTGATATGATCGTAAGTAAATGAAAATTAAGTTGTTTACAAATATGCTTGCCCCTGCTTTTCACTTGTTTAAACAAAATGCCTAAAATGCTATTCACAAATTAAGGTTACCTTCCTTGGGAAAAAAGCAATAATTTTAATAGTAAACATTCAAATTTTCATTCAAAAAAGGTTATGATGTCAAACATGTAATGTTCTAAGGACATTTCAACATGGTAATTTTTTAAAATAATGGTCATGACTACCTTTAACAAACAGAATACTGTTAGGTCTTCAACAATGACAAACATCTGGGAAAAATAAGAGTAGACCAAATGACAATCTTATCTTTCACGTCAATCAGCTATTAATTAATTTAGCAACTCAGTATGTTATGTTCTACTCCAGGACTAAAATTGACCTCAGTTTTAAAATACAAGTAACAAAAGATAAAAATTTCATTATGGACATAATGGACATATGGACAAAATACTAAAATTAAGTATTTAGTCTCTAGCTATTTCGTTTAAATATAGTAGAACAGCAAAGGTGAAAGAGTGGTAGCTATACAGATGTATTTTACTGCAACATTATGAATCTGCATCTTATA